>NW_025940119.1:0-1908 GCF_000764305.2 Hyalella azteca
GATGAATTGTGATCAACGTGATGAATTGAGATCAAAGTGATGAATTGTGATGAACGTGATGCAATGTGATCAACGTGATGAATTGTGATCAACGTTATGAATTGTGATCAACGTGATGGATTATGATCAATGTGATGAATTGTGATATACTTGATGAATAGTGATCATCGTGATGAATTATGATCAATGTGATGAGTTGTGATCAACGTGATGAATTATGATCAATGTGATGAATTGTGATCAACGTGATGTATTCTGATCAACATGATGAATTGCCATCAATGTGATGAATTATGATCAATGTGATGAATTGTGATCAACGTGATGAATTATGATCTATGTGATGAATTATGATCAACGCGATGAATTATGATCAACACGATCAATTGTGAACAACGTGGTCAATTGTGATCAACGTGGTCAATTGTGATCAACGTGATCAATTGTGATCAATTCTGATCAACGTGATGAATTGTGACTGGTGTGATGCATTTTTTATGAACTAATTATGGATGAAGGCGAAGGTGCGCCAATCCCTCATCGATAACAATTGAATAAAACTCCTATTTTTTCGCGTTCAAATACAAAATAATTATGTTTCTGGATTAAAATATGCAACATAAAAGCAAAAAAAGCGGTTGCGTGCCAAACGCTATGATTAGTGACTCGCTAGTAGACTGTAAGCGCATCCAATAATGAATATATATATATATATATATATAGTATAAAGTTAGAGACGTCATACTCTTAGCACTTGAGACTCTAAAAAATTGGTACTTTTTAGAACTGATTGCAAGCAAGCGTCGCGTCAGTGGCTGTTGACTGCATACTAGTAGACTGTAAGCTCATTCAATAATAAAAATATGTATGAAGTATAAAGTTAGAGACTTCATACTTTCAGCATTTGAGACTCTAGAAAAAATTGATACTTTTTAAAAACTGAATGCAAGCAAACCTCGCGTCAGTGGCTGTGCCAGACATTGCCAGCATGCAGAGATGCGCGGTGCCTGGTCTCTGTGTTGTGGCGCCGTCTCTCTGACCTTGTCTGTCGTATCCAACATCGGCCTGATGGTGAATACTTCCCAGTCGCCACGAACAGACCATGTAAATTTTAATTCGTTGCTATTTCTGAGCACTCTCACAAGCTCCTTTCTGCGACTGCAAACTGTTGAAAACTGTAGAAGTGTAAAAATTGCATTTCCGTGTGCTGCATTCCGCGAGTGCTAACTGTTGTCGAGGTGAAAAATTGCATTTCCATGTGACGTCCTTAGTTGGAAAAGCGAACATTCCGACACTCGTAAGCGTATATAACTTGAGTAACTGTCGCCGAACCAATTAAACAGCTTGGAAGCAGTTGCTGGGCGCCTGCATGTTTACATCTGGGACTCGGTGCAAGGAAGGCAACAATACTGGCTTTATTGGCAATTATTAACCCCAGCTAATGAGAAGGTTTGCATGTTTGCATTCCAATGTAGATTAAATTAAGATTTCGCTATTTATGACTAATGAACACAGAATGACTTTTGTGGTAATCACTATTCAGCGTTTAGCTTACCTGTATGGCAACAGGCAACAGGATAAGTCATTGTGGTAACCCGTTGTACAGTGTTGTTCAGTTCGTAATAAAGCTCTGCCCACTACGGTGTCACTTCTCTTGGTCCTTTATACGTTAAACCTCGGTCACATCACTTTATTGGCAATTATTAAACCCAGCTAATGAGAAGGTTTGCATGTTTGCATTCCAATGGAGATTAAATTAAGATTTCGCTATTTATGACTTTTGAACAGAGAATTGAATTTTATTAACAGTTTTTATTATAAGATATGCAACTAATTTTGGCAAATGTTGCAGCTGAGTGGGCGACATATTGATGAATTTCGGGAGTTTAATTGATGAAAGACAGCAGT
>NW_025940120.1:0-511 GCF_000764305.2 Hyalella azteca
ACCTTGGATGCCCTTATCACAATAGTCATGTTTTTTTGGATGTTATCAAACAAGTAGTCATTTTTGGTTGCTTCAATGAGTCCCTCAACTTTATTATTTCGGTTGATAATCTATGTAACTATTGCTGTTTTCAGGTTCGCATTATATTTTGTTACAAACAGCTGGTTTGGCCGGTTGCCCTGGCTCGATACTTGCTGTAATTATCTATTTCTCTTTTCCCGAATCACGTCATACCCGTAATCCCATACCAATTTGAAATCAAATTTAAATTTATTAGCTTATCCTTCCGTCCCAATTTAAATAAGCTAGTCCGTCCCGGCTCACTATTCTCCCACTAGCAATACATTTCCAGGTATAGGTAGCATCCCGACACGATAAGTATCCTGGATACGCGCCCCAACAGCCCCTATAAACAACACCCCGACACGATAAGTATCCTGGATACGCGCCCCAACAGCCCCTATAAACAATATCCCGACACGATAAGTATCCTGGATACGCGCCCCAACAG
>NW_025940120.1:1553-103569 GCF_000764305.2 Hyalella azteca
GAAACTCTTTCTATTTTTTGTGATGATCGCGAAATGTGTATAAATACTCAATGCCTCGCTCACCCGTTCATGCTTGCGATGAAGTCAGACGATGTCGGACGATAACTGCGATTTAGACGTGACCGCGCACTCCTTATATCGTCTGCACCGTCGGCCACGTGGTGCACCGCCGGCCAAATGACGTCAGTTCCAGGCCGCGGGAATGAAGGCAAAGTCCGTCTGACGTCACGGCTGCAGCTGCCGTTTGGTTATCAGGTCATATGACTTGTTTGGGATACTAACCAAACCTTGCAAATGATATGGTTCAACACTTCTAATTTCTCTTTTCAATTAAGTCAGTAATAATTTAAAAGAAATTTAATTAATTGTGACCGTGTATCATGATTTATTTATTCTGAAGCTTACGAAATAACCCACATCTCGACAACAATACAATAATTTATGGAGACACGTGTAACGATTATACTCTTAATATTTAGATTTGATATAAATATGTGATATTATAGCGTCAAAATCCCTTAATATTCTTTTACGCCTTTTTTGCAATTATTTGATGCCGATTCAATTTTATAGTTCACGGAAATGCATCTTAAATACCCAACAAAGTGATTAGTTGAGAAAACGATATTTCTTAGTAGGAATAATGTAAAAATATTATTTCGTAACCCTGGAAGCAAAGTTGCTATTCAGTACCGTTTTCAGTACTTGAATATCTTCGTGTTGTGCAACATGACGTTAGTATGACGAAAAATTTAGTTACGGTACATTGCAGGTACTGACTTTAAAAGTCATTTCAGACATCATTTAGGACCTACAGATTCAGAAATGATAGAAATCTCTAAAAAATAACATTATAAAAACTTCTTTCGCCTAACTGATAACTCTAAGGCATTATTTTAAACCGGCATTCTACGTTTGAAAACAATTATCTTGAAGTCATGACCAGCGAATTCCACGCCATCGCTGCTGTCCGTGTGGCTGTTGTCGTCTTGGTACAGCTGTACAACATCCGTAGTCTGAACCAAATGTTTATTTTATCGGAATTATTATTAAAATTTAGAATATTTATTTGATGACTGGAAAATGTAAATAAGGGCAAGTTGTCTGAGAAGATATATATTTACTTTTCACACATTTTACTATGAATTTCTCCTTTCAGCTCGATTCTCGTCAATTTTTTTTAATAATCAGGCGGTAGCTAAAATGAGATTTAATGACTGAAGTATTCTCATTGTAAAATAAAGGTAATAATTTAGTCGATGTATTTATGAATTTAACATCTGGTTAGGTTCTCTCTCTGTACTCAGCGACGGCTGACGAATGACGTCTGGTCCCACTGCAGGTGAGACGTGCAGGTCTCGATATCTTCGATCTTGACGTCAATTGGAAGCAAATGTTGTGTCACAGACACACGACCAAAGTCGCAAAGGAAATTTCTGAAATGGAGGTTTTTATTTTGCTAAATTAATAATCTCATTCATAAATGTTCGATCTTCAAAAAGTATTTAGATCTAAACTTCACTGACATCTAGACGTACGAAGAACACATGTATTCTACAAATAATATGAAAATATGAAATACCCTGGTATACTTTTACGGTACAGAACTAATTAATTACATTCGGGCGATATTCATAAATTAAAAATGGTTTGATTATCAACAGCATTTGCATGTACCAATGTGAAATAGGAAAAAACATTTCATTCGTTTTTTATTGTTGCATTCTTAGCTGATAAGTGGCAGCTTAGATACCTGGCATGTTTTGACTGCACCTAAAAGTCACACAGAATTCCAAGAAGCGTAAGACGAGGCACGATAAGTTTTCTTGCGGTTGGTCATGTGTCACATGGCAACTTCCACGCCCTGCTAAAATGGCTATTGCCAGGAGTAGTATAGATAGTGTGCAGGGGCCATACTTTCAAAATTAGCTAAGTGAACGTAAGTACTTACGCTCTATTTTCTTGTCTATGATTGGTGGATTTTGCTTGAAAGGCCGTCAATGATTGGCTGATGAACTTACGATCTCTTAACTTTTTTTTTAAGTATAGGCCCAGATTAGCACAGTTAACATGAACGCCTTAAATCACAGGTTACCGATCATTTACCCACAATCTTTCATTGAATCTTAGCCATCAAAATTTTGTTGACCACTGTAACCCGATCGAAACCTCACCGAGCACTCAAAATATTTTTTATTCACCCTAATTATTAAAGTTTGGAAACTGTTCGTTTACTAAAAACCCTGAAGTCACCTTGAGTGAGTGTCACTATGAAAGATTATTCTTTGATATATATAATTGATTTAACTTTTTGAAGTACTTTCCAGAACCCATGTGCTCATCTTTATTAATCAGCACAAATCTATTAGGTTCTTAAAACGTTTTACTACAGAGTTTTTGAAATTCTGCAAAGGGCATATCGCAAGAGTGGTAGTCACTGTGAATATTCTTCATATCAATGAAATGTAACTCGAATATAATTAATTGACTTGATTTCGTTCTAATGGATTGTATTGGTAATATGTGATAGTTTTAGGATAAGTAAATTGAATCAGTAGCAATATCATCAAAAATGAAGAAATTTTTTTTCGTGATCTATGCCACTTCGATCAGGTACAGATCGATGAAGCAGTATTCTCTGAGTATTCGATTGCACATTTTTGTTGACGTCTTTTAGGGGAATTTTCAAGATATTCATCAATATTTTCATTTCCGTTATAAAATAAATCAATGATTTCAGATTTACTGAATCCCTTATCGAAAGCATTTTTTAAACAATTTCTATTCAGGCTGGTGAGTTGACTTACTATGCAGGAGAAGATTGTTGAAATCATTAAAATTCTCCATTAGCAACTTCCGTAGTAGTGATGTTTTTCCACAGTTCGATCTCTTATTTATGAGACACCTCAAACTTGAAGAATGAAATATATACTGTTTCTTCAGTTTTTGTTTTTATTATCGTATTTCCGTTTCTAGAGCATTTTTCAAAGTCGTATTTCTAAAATCTTTTTCAATGATTGTTCTAATATGTTCGCTTGAATTAGAATCTTATTTATTTTGGTGGAGAGATGGTGAATATAATCGCAGATATTATCAACAACAATCTGCAACTGATTAATATTTCCTTAATTGAACATCACCTCTCTTTGGACATCTGTTATTGCCTCTTCTATTTTTTTGATTGAAGGACAATTGCCCTGGTCGAGGTAAGCGTTCGTCAGGCCAGCCACGGCCAGCAGGAGTACAGCGGAGAACCTGCGTCAAAGGGAATAAAATCGTGTATAAAATATCATGGTTAGCACACAATTAGAGCAATAAAATTGAGTATAAAATTGAAAAATCATCGCTTCATAATTTCAACCAAATTTAGTAGTATGAAACATGAAAATTATCTTAGCATTATAGCAAACAAATTTAGTGTAAAATAAATTAGTTATCACGTCATCATGCAGTGTAGTTCAGAAAATGAACCCATAATTCGTAGAAGGGATAAATTTGTAGCTTGTTCTAATTAGCATCGAATTTATTTATTCAAGTTACGTTGTAATTATCGATTTTAATAGTAATATAAAACACTTTGTTTTACAAATATTCGAGACGTCCACCAAAAATTTATTTTTATAATAAAATGCGAAGACTTCAAAAGTGTGTCTTAATATTGTTGTAAATAAATATTAAACTCACTCGATTGCTCGATCGATGCCTTTCATAAATGTTCTATCTTCTTAGTTTATATTTGAAGTTCTTGAAGGAATAGTTAGAATGAGAATTGTCTGGGAATTGTTTCATTAGAGTATTTCGGTAAATGGTTTTTCGTTTTACTAAGACTCTACTTTTCGAGGTGATCGCGAAATGTGTATAATACTCAATGCCTCGCTCACCCGTTCATGCTTGCGATGAAGTCAGACGATGTCGGACGATAACTGCGATTTAGACGTGACCGCGCACTCCTTATATCGTCTGCACCGTCGGCCACGTGGTGCACCGCCGGCCAAATGACGTCAGTTCCAGGCCGCGGGAATGAAGGCAAAGTCCGTCTGACGTCACGGCTGCAGCTGCCGTTTGGTTATCAGGTCATGTGATTTGTTTTGGCTACTAACGACACCTTATGGTTCCCCACTTATAATTTGTATTTCTTATTTATTCAGTAATAATTTAAAAGCAATTGAATTAATAGAGACCGTATATCAAAATTTAATACGATGAATTTTCTCTTTCAGCTTGATTCTCCGAAAAGTTTTTTGATAATAATCAAGCCGCAGCTTGATTAAGAGTTAATGCACGTTTTCTTATTGTAAAATAAAGGTAATGATTTCGTCGATATATTTAGAAATTTAACATCTGTTTACGTTCTTTCTCTGTACTCAGCGACGGCTGCCGAATGACGTCTGGTTCCACTGCAGGTGAGACGTGCAGGTCTTGATATCTTCGTTCTTGACGTCAATTGCAAGCAAATGTTGTGTCACACACACGGGAAAGTCACGAAGAAAATTATTGAAATGAAGTTTATTTATTTTGGGAAACTAATAAGCTCATTCATAAATATTCGACCACTAAGAAAGTACTTAGATGAAATCTTCAATGAAATCTAAACGTATGAAGAATGTATGCATTTTACGAATAATATGAAAATACTCGTACGTATAATATATCATTGGACACTTTTATGGTACAGAACTAATTAATTACGTTCGGTCGATATTAACAAAATAAAAATGGTTTGATTATCATAAACATTAGCATGTAACAAGGTGGAAAGTAGAAAAATTACGTTACAAATATTTTTCATTATCGCATTCTTAGCCGATAAGGGACAGCTTAGATACTTTTCGTGTTATGACTGCAAGTGAAAGACATAATTCCTAGAAACGTAAGACGAGGCACGAGAATTTTTCTCGCGGTTGGTCATGTGTCACATGGCAACTCCCGCGCCCTGCCCGAATTGCTGTTACTAGGATCTGTAATTTTAGCATCATATATAAGGAAAATATCCATCAATTTGCATCTGAATTCTATGGTATACGCCTTCGACTCCTCACCACGCATAGACACTCATGGCCTCTCCTTTCCCATCTTTCGAACTCCCATCGACCCGGAGCGATACACTTCCCATTGTCGTTTGTCAATATGAATAATACATCATTATTAGGCCCAGTTCATACCATAAGAGAGACATGAGTAGTTTATTGTTTTTCAAATTATTTTAAAATCTATTGCGCTGCATTCACCTGAACTGACACCTGCTCAGTATCATGAATTGGTTGGTACTTGCGTCATCACTTCTTATTCCCAGGGTTATGTTTTCTCAATTTACACTGGCACCTGTCATCCACTCACACACTTGGGAATTCCAATCATGACATGTTTAACCTTATAACTGCCTAATCAATATATTCTCTCCTAAAATTATGGCTCTTAACCACCTGATAAATACAGATTAGGCAATGCATAGACACAAAGCATGCAATCCACCCTATAAATGTCAAGCAAGCCGATGTTGAGAGTAAAGCCTTCAACGTATCATGCATGCAATCCACTCAGTAACTGTTGTGCAAGCCGAAGTTATGTGTAGAGCCTTCAACGTACCAAGCATTAAATCCTCCCCTCAACTGTTGTGCAAGCTGATGTTGAGAGTATTTTCCTCAACGTACAGAGCACGCAATCCACAAAGAACTGTTGTACAAGCCGATGTTGAGAGTATAGCCCTTAACGTACCAAGCATGCAATCCACTTCATAACTTTTGTGCGATCCGATGTTGAGAGCATAGCCCTTAACGTACAAAGCATTCAATCCTTCCTATAACTGTAGTGCTAGCCGATGTTGAGAGCATAGCCCTCAACGTATGAGACCCCAAAGTGTTGTTTTTGGTGATCCTGTCAAAACGGTTGGAGCTAATTTTACCGACTTTTGTATGTGTTCAGCATCATCTTAAGCATCATTTTGAGTTAGAGATAACCTGCCAAAAAGTTTTTACCTGAAAAAAAAGTAAAAGGAAGGGCGGGGTAGGTGAAGGGCCCCTTTCTGTTTTTCATGATTTCTCGCTGATTACATCATACTGTTTTCGTAGGTTCTATACATTGTCAATTTTTTAAAAATGCTTCTTCAATGTACTGATATGACTGCTATGTAAATGGAAAACATAAAAATGATTAATTTGGTTATAAAAGGATGGCGCCGTATATGTTTAAATGATTCAGTATAAAAAATACCACACCCATATTTTATTGAAACTAAAATGTACGAGGTTAAGAAAATTAACTGCTTATCACTAAAATGTTGTTCATGAGCCCTGGAAACCCATATGACTAATCTGACTTAAATTCCTCCAATTAAATGGGCAAAATAATGATGCTTATAGGACCCCACTTGATAAGCTACGTTGTGAAATAACTTTGGTAAGTTAAGGGATACAATGCTCTAATTACCAACTTTCCAAACAAAGTATGTATAGGGGCTTGAGTCTGTAGCAGGTGCCGCCTAGGACTCGGGATGCACGTAAATCAGCCGCTCTATGTCCTCTGTAGCCATTTTTAAGTGCACCCGCTATGCAGCTTGGAAGCTCAGCATGATGTGGCTTCGGCCAGTTCTTGTGATACTCTCAGAACAGTATAAAGTCAGAAAAAAATTTGACCTAAAGCTGCTTTCGATCCGGTGGCCATGCATTCAAATTGAAAAGCTTTGAGCACAAGCCATAAATGAAAAGATTCAATATTAAACTATCCGTTTTGTCTGACAATAGGTTTGCATTTATCAGCATTTCTCTTTCATACACACGATGAATTAATAAATGAATAAAAAAATGTTTCAACGAGAAGAGGCCGAAATTTTAATAAATAGTTGTGGAATACAGTAGATGCGAACTAAGGATAAGTGTCAATCATACATACCTCAATTTTTAAAATTCTTTTCGGACACTTTGTTGGAGGATTACGTCCATCCAAATCTGTAAGAAATTTCTTTACCACAGCTCCTTGGCGCGTCGGTGTGGAAAATTTGTTGAATTTTGTTTCTTTATTGAGTGAATGTATTTCTGAATGCCATTTCATTCACAACGAAGTGATCCATTTAGTGTAACATAGTAATTCTTGTTGATATTAATATTATTTCATTTAGAGGATTTAATTTAATTTGTTTCTCACTTCATGAATATAATCTATTATTAATAACTTATTGATAAATTTTCATTAAAAAAACAAATAGTTACTATACGCTGACGTACACTTTGGTTCTTGTACTTTGAAAACGAAATTGCCGATTCACTGGCTATGGGTACCAACATTTTTCTGGAACAGTATTTGCCGGTACCGAGTTTGCCGATACCGGGTTGCCGTCTCTAGATTAGCGGTATCGAATTTGCCTATAACAGGCTTGCCGTTACCGGTTGCCATCACCGGGCTTGCCGGCACAGGCTCGGTGTAGTCAAGTTTATCGGTGCCATTTCTGCAGGTACCGGGTCTGCCAGTGGAAAATACACGTCTTGAGCTCGGAAATGTAGCTTAAGAGCGTTGACCGGTAATGTAGACGACAAGTGTAGCCCTGGAATGTAGCCCACGAGTGTAGCCCTGGAATGTAGCCCACGAGCGTAGCTCTACAATGTAGCCCTGGAGCGGCCTCCGACCACAGCCGGGCTCCAGGTGCCTTAGATCGCCAACACCATGATTGAATCGGGCCCGAGGATGTAAACCGAATATCTTGTTACAAGGGCTACAACCCACCTACACAAAGGCTACAACCCACCTATTAGCTGGCAAGACGGCGAATTAATTCTACGAACTGCAACTTCATTGTTTGTTGCTTTGTGCTGCTACCAAGATACCTATTTGGCAGCCAAACCACGTGTCAGAACAAATCCAGATTGAAGCTGCATATTTCCTTCGTCGAAGATTCGATGAACAAGGTACTATCCTATCAAAATTTTGAATTGGTGGCGACCCTGAATTAGGAACCGCCTAGGACTAGGACCAAACGAAAATCAGTTTCTCTATGTCCGCTTTTTGGTCTACATTCCAGTCCCCGAATCAGACAGCTACAAGCGCCTGGTCCTTATTCTGTCAACTCTTTCCCTACTCTCAGAAGACTATAAAGTCGGCAAGGAGGTTCTGACTAGTCGCTGATTGCGATCAGTTGGCCAACCCGACCCAGAATAACTCTAACGCGAATACAGCAACTCTGGGGCAGAGGCTGAAGCATACCCCGAATTTTGTTAGGGTAATTATTGTGATAATCCCTTCCAATGTAGGTGGTTATATCTTTATTGAATGCAGCATCACCCCATCTGATTGTAGCCGACACTGTCAAAAGCGTTGCTAACTGACTTAGCAAAAGATCTATTGAGTAAAGGATGAAATGGCTATGAAATTGGCTATGAAATTTTTTTCCTCAGCAATTGAACTCGGTCATTTGAGGTCTGCGGAAAAGTTCACGGCAGACTTGCGAACCTTCGTATCAACGCCGCGACAGCGAAGTCACTCGCAGTGCACCCTGCCCGAGGTACTCGCGTCAGCGCAGACAGACTGTGATTGCCGGCGTGTTCAGTATACAAAGGAACTGCGGCAATTCAGACATGAATGCATATTTGATCTGCTTGTATGGCTTTGACGGTATTATAGATGTTGCAGGGTTTTTATGTGCTCTATGCTGGCAGATGCTCCGGTTGTGGCTAGTATCGCCTGGGCAGTGTCAATACGAATAACTTAACTGCGTGGTGTGTGGAACGCGATTGCCTACGTACGCTATCAGAAATGAAACTTTTTCAACTCTGGCAACAAGTCATAATTTCATGAAGAGAACAAATTAGCACCTAGCAAGTCTCGTATCAAACCCGCAATTTCAACAAACGTACGTTAGTTAATTGTACAGGTTAAACTATTTTAAATGATTTTCTTGCTAATTGAATATGGATAAGTAACACCTCTGAATCATTCAGTTGAGCACAGAATGTAATTACGCAGATTTTATATTTTGTTTGAAAATTTTCGTAGAGATGTAAAAACACTATTCTCACTACCTAACCTAAAAACGGCATCACCAGAGCTAAACTGTATACTCCGAAGTCTTCATATCGTCACGCGTTCTAAAATCGCCCGGCAAAAAAAATTGAAGTGCGACGCCTCCTTCCACTGGCAGCATTCCAACCCTTCGTCATGCTGATATCTCAACATATTTATCGCATTACAACGGGTTCGAATGCTACGTTATAATTATTGCTCACGGCGGAAGTGATGTTGATCTATCCATTGTCCCCGTCGTTGAAAATCTCACGGTCAAAAAATGTTTTATTTTGCTTGAATTTGTATTTCCATTCAAAAAGACGTGAACGATTTTTTCGTTGTTCAATTTCCGAATCTCTGTTATTTATGGTACTTCACTTTTGGCTAACCTCATTTTCGGAGGCTCCAACTGAAGTCAAGATATTTATTTCTAGCTCCTGATATATGAATGCTTCTTTGTGTAATAGTAAAGTCTTATACTTCTTCTAGTTAATTCTTCGCATAATATTGAAACTCGGAAATACTTTTTCGAACTCATTCAATCTATCATAACAATGAATTGCATACTGATTCTCTTCCCTCAGAGAGGGTAAAGTGCAGGCAATATGATCTACTTGTAATATAAAAATGGTATAAGCGATGGAATGGTGGCACAAGAATATTGTTTGTTACTTTCGTTCGACGCGCGGACATTTCCGTTAAATTTTCAGCGAAAGTCTGCATCAAAAGATTTTTGTTTCTTTTTGACGATTTTCATTGTTCACACATCAAAATTAAAATTTGATATTGGACATGTATGAGAATTTTGCTGTTATCTCGCCTTGGTTTCTTGACGAGTAAATGTATATAATAATCAATTCCACTTTTCACTAATAAGCACTCCTATTAGCCTGTCTCTTATACACATCTTGATGTGTATAAGAGACAGGCGTNCAATTTTTGAAAAGTCTATAAAGAGAGTTTTAATCACGATACCATTACTGGTTTTCTTAGTTACTTTTACTTTGTCAGGAATTACCAATCATTATTTGCTGTAGAGACTACACAGACCCCCACGCCTGTTTAGACGCTGCTGTGTAGAATTTACTGACCTCTACACAGATTGAAATGCCGCTGTGTAGACTACACTGACCTCCACGCCTGTTTGGACGCTGCTGTGTAGAATATACTGACCTCCCAAAAGATTAAAATGCCGCTGTGTAGACTACACTGACCTCCGCACAGCTGTAGACGGAACTGTAGGTAGCGTAGTCGGTGGCCAGGACGTTGTAGACGATGGGAGGCTCGCCTTGGAACCCTACAATAAACCGGCCGGGGGTGTCTGTGGTCACGGCGTTCCCGTGAAGCAGTTCGATTGATCCGTCGTGGAGGTTAGCAGAGTTCCTGATGGAGAACCTCGTGTCGTCTGAAAATTTTAATTTTCAAATGAATTAGTTACTAGTTCTTGTTATTCGTTCGAGGTTGGTTACGATCACGTTCTTCGTAGCGCTTGCAAATTTTCAATAATAAGATGATCAATTAATTGATTTATCAATCATTAATAAGATGATCAATAAATAAATAGCACGTAACGATGGAAGGCATAACGGATGTATGTAAAACAATATGAGCGACGAATTTATCAATCGTTCTAATTCATTTCTTAACTTTGATAAATCCGTTAGTAACGATTAAAAAAATGTCAATATAGATTCGATATGTGAATGTTTCTGTAAATAATGTTTTTAAAAACGTATTTAGAAGTTTGAGATAGTTACATGTATTTTTTATTATATTTACATACCGGTACTTGCATTTATATTTTATCATTTAATATTATATTATCTATTCAGATTAACTGAATTCTTCTCCAGAAATTCCCTTCGTTGCATCCAACTGTAGTTGATTTCACACACCGCGTGATCCTTTTTTCTCAGCAGTAGAGTTATTCATAGAGATTAATTTTAGAGGGATTTCCGTAATACCTTTGAAGAAACTGCTTCATTACAATGATAATGCTTTATACCCGAAATGTAGTTTGAGAGATTATTGAAGCGAAGAAAAATTATTATTCTTGGGTGATTTGCAAACTCGTATCATTAGTTCAGATGTGGCTTTACATAGTATAGTATCTTCGGCATTGAAGAATAGGCCTGGATAGGCCTGTGGCCGATTCTTGTACTTTTCTTGACTAGACTGGCCTTTTAATCAAATCTTTTTAACGGACGGTAGGTTTAAAATCGCTTCAAGTTTTCAGTTGTTCCGTAGGATACGAGGCATTTTAAGACTAAACATACAGTATGCTCCTGCATGACCTTGTCTAGTCTGTTCTTGAAGGCGTTCATGCTCGGAGCGTCAAAAATATCTTCAGTGAGGCTGTTCCACATGTCGGTGACTCGAAGCGAGAAGAAATGTTGTCGCATGGATGAGTTGCACCGCAATTTTTCTAGTTTATAGATGTGGCCCCTGGTGTTGGTTCTTGTTTCAAATTCTAGTAATCCTTCTGGGACCTTGTACAAACCATGAGTATACTTGTATACTTCAATGAGATCACCACGAAGGCGATGATAACGAAGACTGGGAAGCTACAATAATCTTCAATCTTTCTTCATAAGACTTGCCCTCTAAGCCTGGAATTATCCTTGTTGCACGTCTTTGAACACTCTCTACTTAATTTTTGTCCTTTTCAAGTCTCGGTGACCACACAACGTTTCCAAACTCTAGGTTCGGGCGCACGGCAGAGGTGAACAACAGCTTCATAATTTCTACTCTTAGGAGCGTCTGATCAGCCCAACCAGTTTATTGGATAGCAGTTGGCTTTCATAGGCCTTTGTTGACGATACAATAAATGATTGGTAAAAGTTGAGAAACGGTCATGAAAAATTTGCCTTACCTGGAACAACGTACGTTGAATATGAATCAGAATCAGATAACTTGTTGAATAGTATATTACGCTACCTTCATTTTATAAGATAAATAGAAGACTCACTGACAAGTACGTAATCTGCCGTGACGCAGGCTCTTCCTTTTTCGATTCCATCAGGGTATCGGTGAGTCTCGAACCACCGACCCATGTACTGAAATTTGTGTGTTTTACACTTAAAAACCGATATTTTTCAAATTGATAATGTTTCAAATTTAGTTTGAATTTCATGTGAATTGGGATATATTTTCGATCAAACAATTATTTGATTATGAAGTTTAGAAAGTTGGTTTTTTGTTATCTGCCTCAGAGCCGGTCCATGATTGAAGCCTTTTAAAGATGAAGATGGGTTGAATATTCCTAAAATATTTCAGAAAAAATCTATGGGACTGGAGTGACCTAAGGTCTCCTATATAACGAATCTAATTGGAATTTACTTCGGCAAACATTACTAGAGCGTCACGAAATTAGCACATTGAGTAGACTGGACAACTGCCGAAATATAGTTACAGTTCGAAGAAAAACGCTTTAATAAAAAAAACGAAAGCTTTCAATAACATACATGATACATGGAACGATATAATGATGACTGTGAAAGTTGACATGCAGATTGACTATTCTGATCAGATGTCCATTTAGCAGCTAATCTGTTGCCACCTCACAACATAATTTTTCATGAGAATCACAGAGACATTTCAATGCAACTTGGATACGCGTCCACGAGTTGGCAGTAGGAAGATATTTGCAAAAATTACTTAAGAAAGTATGAAAGGTACTATTTTTTGAATTTCTTGCTCGAGATATTCGTGCATGCGATAATTTTTTTGCTTGTATATTGGTTATTTACAATTGGATGGAATGATATTTCTGATATGTTTAGTTACAGATGGACATTTGTAATATTGGATTGCTATGGAAAATAAACTATAAATGCACTGATGTGTGGTTTTGATTTATATCATCAATATACTCACAGAAGGAAGGTCGAACTCGTCGACGTGTTTGATTGAAGGACAATTGCCCTGGTCGAGGTAAGCGTTCGTCAGGCCAGCCACGGCCAGCAGGAGTACAGCGGAGAACCTGCGTCAAAGGGAATTTCACAAGTGACATTGAATTTACGAAACCGGTTATTCATTTTTAACGATTCAATGAATTGAAATGGAAAAATGCGAGAAGAACTCTTGCTCGTAAAAAAATTCATAAATTTTAACTCTAGAGTTGATTTCTGTGGAGCGGTCATCCGAAATTCAGGTCATGTAGCAGCAATCATTATAAATACCTATAGCATGATTGGCTGTCGTTTGTTTGACGAGAGATGCTTCTTAATAGCAATCATGTAAGCTGAACATGCAACTTGGGTAACATGATCAAAACTTACATGGTAGTCGTTAAATTTCCTCCCGTAACAAGATGGTACTGAATTAATATGCTTATTGTCTAGTGTATTAGCCTACTAAACAGTTTCACGTAATGAAAAGTGTTTGAGTTAATTGAATATTAGTTTAACAACATCGAAACAAATTTTTTAATTAAAGCCTGCCTGTAAATTTCAAACCGTGAGAATATTAAATACCATTGAATTTTGGATAATTCTTTGGTTACCTCAACTTTTAATTCAATTTAAAGAAGAAAAATTTGTATAAAGACATTTTCACCATTTCGGTTTCATGAATTTTGTTAATCATCCAATTTCATAGTTTTCTTGAAATTGAGTTCTATAGCCAGCTTCAGCGGGCTGGATAATTATGACCTTCCGCCTCTTGTGGGTGATAAATGATTTTTTGATTTAAGAAACTTTCGATAACTGAAACTTTCCACCTCATTGATGATGTTCATTTTTACCTTCGGTGCGAGATAGTTAAAGAGCTGAAGCGCTAGTAAACATGTGGCAACTAACCTAACCTAACCTATTGTTGACGTCAATTCGATAGACATTGGATAATTTTCAACAATTCTATTTTTCATGGTACGGTATGCGTTTCTAGTGACGCAATCTGTTATTAGTTTGTTTAATGCTTGTGATCTTTCACCGGGCAATCAGTCGTCTTATAAATGAAAAAAATAAAATTAATGTACTTTCATCGGTGGATTAATTGGCATTTACAAGCGTGAAATCCATCTATTGTGGATTTTTTACGAATTTTTCCCTCAAATTGAAACGAATTGTATTCCAATAATTTGCTTTTTAATAAAATATGATACGTTGTGGCTGCTGAATCTCTATTACTTTATTTTGGGGTTGATTACATGCTTTAACTCTCGAGTTTATTTGAATGAAAATAATGCAAAAATATTTGAAAATCGTCCCAATTCAGGGTAAATTTATTATGGTGTTGATGGTAAGTAAACAATGGATTTTGCAGTTCGTTTTATTTCTCAGTGATTTGAAAGCTCTTTTGTTTTCTTGTGTCTGAATGACTGCAGTTCAACGATTATTTTCGTTATTATAAATATAGTACTATCCACTTACACAATACAAGTAGATAGCTAACTCTGACAATCTTTTCCCACTATTTTCTGTCACGTATTTTTAATTATCCGTATAATACCAGGGATGACCTTCCAACCTATTCCTACTCATCGTTTATACATAAAACCAGGTTATAATTTTCGTTAAACTTACGACAGTTCTAAGCATAGACGGGAATTCATGCCAAGTTTATTACGTAACATTTGCTCGGGCTGTTATTTCCCAGGCCATCCAATGGCGCCGTGCAACTGTTGCAACTCAGCACTGTCACTGGATTATTTTCATTAATTAATTGTGTCATTAGTTTTTACATGAAATAAATTCAAATTTCGCCTTATGAAACTGAACTTAGAAACAATGCTTTGATTTTATAATTCGTCTGTATCGTAAAATCGTAAAGTTCTAAGATTTGTTCTCTATGCCTTTGCGATAATAAAAAGTTCGATAACGCCGTTGGTAGTTCAAAAACACCAATTTGTTTATCCAAAATAAGTATTATCTTGTACCAAATATCACCATTATTATCGTTATCATTAATTTATTTTAATGACCAATTCGTATTTCCTTTATATTTTTCTAGCGTCATATCTGGTTACTATTATACTTTGTTCTCAGTGTCAGCCTAGTCCTTTGCGGACGAGGACAGCTGCTCTCACTATTCTAGGTCTTGACATTGTCTGTCACCATTCATTCATTATTCGATAACCAAATTATATTTAATCCTCGTGAGAAGATTAATAGCGAGGTTCAAAAACCGATAGATAAATAAAATTCGAAACGCCTCAAGCCCTTCCACTAGCACCATTATCACTCTGGCCATGCTGCATGTAGCAAACTCGACTCAAATAAACTGGCTTAAATATTAATTTTATATTATTATTAAATAAATTAAAAATAATATATGATGCCACATTATAATGGTAGCTGTAGGCGGAAATAAGATTGATGCATCCACAGTAACCGTTGATGGTAATTTCTTTGTCAATAAATGTTTTTTCCTAAAAGTTTTATTAGTTTAAAAACATGGCGAAATTTTTTCTCGCTATCTAATATCTGAAATTAAATAGTTTGTCTTTCTTCAATTTTTCTTGTAATCAAAATTTCCTTGGCCGTTGCAGAAGGTTTCAAATTTAATTTTAGCTCCCGAAAGGAAAATGCTTTCCCTCCTTTTCTTCCACCAAACACAAAATTGAATAGCATATATTGTAATGACTGTCTACCGCTAAGTGTTTTATCAATTCAAAACTTTATAACCTAGCCAGCGCTCTAACAGTAACCAGCGCATGATATAATGTGACCAATCAGTTAAGTTCTACTTAGGAAATGCAGGAAACCTGCCCTGCACCACCAGCCCTTGAATTGTATATGACTATCTGGTTATCGTTAAATTACGTAAATTTTAGCGCACAGCATCTGAGGTTAGGTTTCAGCTAATAAAGTTTGGTTCCAAAAGCAATCGTCCTTCGACGAGTGGCAGTTCGATCGCGGGCTGCATGATTTGTTGTAACGAATAAATACTGACGGCTGGTTGGCGTGGAAAATGAATTTTTTAACGCTGTTGAGGCGCTTTGACTGATTGGTGTAAAATTATTTCTTGTCTTTGCGGACGATTCTGCCACATACTATTTCCTGCTTGTTTGCTAAGGGCTGGTTGGTTTAGTTCGAATGCTGTGTTGTGACCAGAATGACTACCCGCTGATAATTTCGACAGACCAGAATTTTTGGAATCTTTGTTATTGAAGGAAGGGATCACGTCAGTCCTTAATTTCGATGCTGGGCAGTGTTGGTCTCCTTCAGGCAATCCATTGAGAAAATTGAATTAGAAGAATATATTTTGTCGCTTTGGTTCGAAGCGCGTTCATTTCTATGAAATTTTCATTGAAAGTCCACATCGAACCATTCACGTTTTTTTTACTTATTGAAGATTTTCATCGCTTGCCAAACGAAACTCGAATTTTGATATTGACACGTATGGAAAGTTACTGTTAGCTTATCTTGTTCTTATTTGCGTGTAAGTGTGAAATAAACCGACTAATAAACTCCGTTGAAATGAACTCCATTCATCTTTGAATGGTAACATTCAAAATGCGGGTCTATTTACCTCTTCAAATGTGTAATATGATGCAAAATATTGCTATTGTATTTATCAACATTAAGCATATCTCGAAGCATTGTTCAGATTTTTAAATAAAAGTTTAGTGTAATTTAGTGGCCAAATGTTTACTAGCGTTTCAGCTACATAGCTAACTCTCACACCAAAAGTTAAGATGAACGTCACCGAAGAAGTGGAAGGTCTTAGTTATTGAGAGTTTCTTGAATCAAAAAATCGTTCATCACCCACAGGGGGCGGAAGGTCTCAGATGTCCAGCCCGCTGAAGCTGGCTTGAAAGAAGCAGCGTTAGCATCTCAAAGAGACGAAGTGACAAGGAGGGACAGGTGACAAGGAGGGACAGGTGACAAAGAGGGACAGGTGACAAAGAGGGACAGGTGACAAGGAGGGACAGGTGACAAGGAGGGACAGGTGACAAGGAGGGACAGGTGACAAGGAGAGAGAGATGAAAAGCAACAGAAGCGAGTACACTCGAACAAGAGGTCGCCTACACGGGACGTCGTCCTCCCGCACGAGAGAGACAGAGAAGGGAAATTTAAGGAATCCTACCTACATAATAACTTAGTGTAGGGAATCCTACCTACATAATAACTTAACCCCACAACTGAGACCTGCAGTCAGACACCGCGAGCTCAGCGGTGGGGCGCTCAGGAACAATCTACCTAGGAGCGCGAAATCCCATAGGACTTCTGACGTGCACAGACACCCGTCAGACCACCCGATACAGACACCCGATTTTTTTAATACAAACATAATATTCAAATAATATTAATTGACCGAGACCAGCACCTCTAAAGAAAGCAATTGACACTAAAACGATGCAATTGTCCTTCAAAACTTTCTTAATCTATCAGTAAGTCGGTCGTCTATAACTATACTCGTGAATGTAATTGAATGGAAATATCCTGTGTCATCTTGACATTGAACATGCAATCTAAAAGAGGAAAATTAAATGAATGTAAATGCTTTTCTTTTACTTGTCACAGACACTTTCATGTTCTATGATCATATCGTTCCATTCCACAAGTTGATAACCGTCTTACTGCATAGCGTAAAAATCAAATTCCTCAAATTCGAAAATTACACCGGTTTCTCATGCAGCCTTTAAACCTTGGGAGGCGGACTCGTGTAGACGCAGTGTCCGCCTTGCGGCGTGACCTGCAGGACGGACGTGTCGATGTTGTTAGAGTCGAAGGCGTCCAGCGCCGCAGCCTGTACGAGGGATTTATGTTAACGAAGTTGTGGCGGTTATTGACCGCTATAGCTTCTAAAATTTCCATTTTAAACAAAAATGTAGTGTTTGTTGGCCGCTAAAATTTCTGAAGTTTCTATTTTCAACAAAGTGGTGGCGGTTATTGACTGCTTACACGCCTAAAGTCTCTGTTTTTAACAAAGTTTTGACGGTTGTTAACCGAAATATGACGCTCTAATATGATACTCCACGGCATTTTTATTGAGAAGTTTATAGGTCATGAATTCTTTCTGAACAGAATTTAGTTATTATGTGATGTAAAAGACCATTTTCAATTTTGCAACTAAGAGACCTTAACCGCATTAGACTAGATGCTGAATTCAAAATCTTATGCAAATAATGGCATGATTTTCTCTACTAATTTTACTGCAATAAGCGCATTATAAAGAAATATTTTAATGTAATCATTGTTCAAATGCTGATATAATTAATCTAACCACTCTGAAGTAATCATTCAGTTATGAAAATAATTCTACTGATACCTCGGTTTTATTCAGTTACCCATCATAACTTTGTACTCACGAGTGCGTCCGGGTCGAGCCGTTCAGTGCGGGACAGCACCCACGCGAACTGCTCGCGGTAGTCTTCTCCCTGCGCCAGATTTGCTCATTTTGGGATGCAATGTATCATGAAATCGCTACAAAAATGTGATAGATTTAATTCAGTCTGTAATGTATTTCCGAAGAAAAATTTTCATCTAAAAGAAGTCAAGTAGTTTGATAATCATGAGTACTAATGATGAAAGAACTACTAATGCGAAGAATATGTTTTTGTGGTCCTCTGCTATTGTTGTCTTTCGTGGAATATTTTATTGGCAAGATGAATTTTACTTTTGTTTATCCAAAATTTTCTACTCTATATCATGAATGATTACCGTATAAGCTGATCTACCTCCAACCATTGCCCAACAGGTAAGATACTTTAGACTAGCAAGAAATGGCTAAATTTAATTCCGCAGGCGTTGACGATATTTGGATTCGTCATTCCCCTATAAAGATTTTACTCTTTTTCAAGCCAGTCCAAAAAGCGTCGTCTATCCTCCCAGTCATTTGTTCTATGCACGTTTCTCTTTCGCTCTCGGTTAATACATTTATTACATCTGGTTAATACATTGCTTCTTTTGAAATATATTTTTGAAATTGTTCCAAATGCGTAGCTTGTAAAAAAGTGGCTTTGGCAGGAATTGCCAAACATTAATTGCTGCAGAGAGACTACACTGACCTCCACGCCTGTTTGGACGCTGCTGTGTAGAATATACTGACCTTCCCACAGATTAAAATGCCGCTGTGTAGACTACACTGACCTCCGCACAGCTGTAGACGGAGCTGTAGGTAGCGTAGTCGGTGGCCAGGACGTTGTAGACGATGGGAGGCTCGCCTTGGAACCCTACAATAAACCGGCCGGGGGTGTCTGTGGTCACGGCGTTCCCGTGAAGCAGTTCGATTGATCCGTCGTGGAGGTTAGCAGAGTTCCTGATGGAGAACCTCGTGTCGTCTGAAAATTTTAATTTTCAAATGAATTAGTTACTAGTTCTTGTTATTCGTTCGAGGTTGGTTACGATCACGTTCTTCGTAGCGCTTGCAAATTTTCAATAATAAGATGATCAATTAATTGATTTATCAATCATTAATAAGATGATCAATAAATAAATAGCACGTAACGATGGAAGGCATAACGGATGTATGTAAAACAATATGAGCGACGAATTTATCAATCGTTCTAATTCATTTCTTAACTTTGATAAATCCGTTAGTAACGATTAAAAAAATGTCAATATAGATTCGATATGTGAATGTTTCTGTAAATAATGTTTTTAAAAACGTATTTAGAAGTTTGAGATAGTTACATGTATTTTTTATTATATTTACATACCGGTACTTGCATTTATATTTTTTCATTTAATATTATCTACTCAGATTAACTGAATTCTTCTCCAGAAATTCCCTTCGTTGCATCCAACTGTAGTTGATTTCACACACCGCGTGATCCTTTTTTCTCAGCAGTAGAGTTATTCATAGAGATTAATTTTAGAGGGATTTCCGTAATATCTTTGAAGAAACTGCTTCATTACAATGATAATGCTTTATACCCGAAATGTAGTTTGAGAGATTATTGAAGCGAAGAAAAATTATTATTCTTGGGTGATTTGCAAACTCGTATCATTAGTTCAGATGTGGCTTTACATAGTATAGTATCTTCGGCATTGAAGAATAGGCCTGGATAGGCCTGTGGCCGATTCTTGTACTTTTCTTGACTAGACTGGCCTTTTAATAAAATCTTTTTAACGGACGGTAGGTTTAAAATCGCTTCAAGTTTTCAGTTGTTCCGTAGGATACGAGGCATTTTAAGACTAAACATACAGTATGCTCCTGCATGACCTTGTCTAGTCTTTTCTTGAAGGCGTTCATGCTCGGAGCGTCAAAAATATCTTCAGGGAGGCTGTTCCACATGTCGGTGACTCGAAGCGAGAAGAAATGTTGTCGCATGGATGAGTTGCACCGCAATTTTTTTAGTTTATAGATGTGGCCCCTGGTGTTGGTTCTTGTTTCAAATTCTAGTAACCCTTCAGGGACCTTGTACAAACCATGAGTATACTTGTATACTTCAATGAGGTCACCACGCAGGCGTTGATAACGGAGGCTTGGAAGCTTCATAATCTTCAATCTTTCTTCATAAGACTTGCCCTCTAAGCCTGGAATTATCCTTGTTGCACGTCTTTGAACACTCTCTACTAAAATTTTGTCCTTTTCAAGTCTCGGTGACCACACAACGTTTCCAAACTCTAGGTTCGGGCGCACGACAGAGGTGAAAAACAGCTTCATCATTTCTACATCATAGGAGCCCAAGCAGTTTATTGGATAGCAGTTGCCTTTCATAGGCCTTTGTTGACGATACAATAATTGATTGGTAAAAGTTGAGAAACGGTCATGGAAAATTTGCCTTACCTGAAACAACGTACGTTGAATATGAATCAGTATCAGATAGCTTGTTGAATAGTATATGCAGCTACCTTCATTTTACAAGATAAATATAGAAGACTCACTGACAAGTACGTAATCTGCCGTGACGCAGGCTCTTCCTTTTTCGATTCCATCAGGGTATCGTTGAGTCTCGAACCACCGACCCATGTACTGAAATTTGTGTGTTTTACACTTAAAAACCGATATTTTTCAAATTGAAAAAGATTCAAATTTAGTTTGACTTTCATGTGAATTGGGATATATTTTCGATTAACGTTGATTGGATTAGGAAGTCTAGAAAGTTTGTTTTTTGTTGTCTGCCCCAAAGCCGGTCCATGATTGAAGCCATTTAAAGATGAGGATGGAGTGAATATTCCTAAAATATTTCATAAAACATCTATGGGATTGGAGTGACTTAACGTCTCCTATATAACGAATCTAATTGGAATTTACTTCGGCAAACATTACTAGAGCGTCACGAAATTAGCACATTGAGTAGACTGGACAACTGCCGAAATATAGTTACAGTTCGAAGAAAAACGCTTTAATAAAAAAAACGAAAGCTTTCAATAACATACATGATACATGGAACGATATAATGATGACTGTGAAAGTTGACATGTAGATTGACTGTTCTGATCAGATGTTCATTTAGCAGCTAATCTGTTGCCACCTCACAACATAATTTTTCATGAGAATCACAGAGACATTTCAATGCAACTTGGATACGCGTCCACGAGTTGGCAGTAGGAAGATATTTGCGAAAATTACTTAAGAAAGTATGAAAGGTACTATTTTTTGAATTTCTTGCTCGAGATATTCGTGCATGCGATAATTTTTTTGCTTGTATATTGGTTATTTACAATTGGATGGAATGATATTTCTGATATGTTTAGTTACAGATGGACATTTGTAATATTGGATTGCTATGGAAAATAAACTATAAATGCACTGATGTGTGGTTTTGATTTATATCATCAATATACTCACAGAAGGAAGGTCGAACTCGTCGACGTGTTTGATTGAAGGACAATTGCCCTGGTCGAGGTAAGCGTTCGTCAGGCCAGCCACGGCCAGCAGGAGTACAACTGTGAACCTACGGCACAGGGAATAAAATTGTGTAGAAAATAATATGGTTGTCACATTATTAGAGCATTCAAGTAGACTATAAAATTTAAAAGTTATCCCATCGTAAATGCAAAGAAATTTATTATAAAATATGAAAATTATCTTGCTTTATAGCAATCAAACTGAGTGTCAAATAAATTAGTTATCACGTCATCAGGGTTGTTGAGAAAAGCAACCCAAAATTCGCGGAAGGTATAAATCTGCAGCTTCTAATAATTAGCATCTATTTAATTTCATGTGTTACGTTGTAATTATTCATATTAATAATAACATGAAACAAACCACTTTGTTACACGAATTTTCGAGGCGTTCATGCACTAAAACTTTATCTCATAACAAAATAAGAAGACTTGAAATATTGTAGTACCAAAGTTGCAAATATATATTAACTTTACTCGATTGCTAGATCAATGCTTTTCTTAAATCTTATATCTTTTCAATTTACATATGCAATTATTTTAGAAAACTAAAAAACCAAAAAGAAAAATGTTTGGGAATTGTTTCATTAAAGTGTTACGGTACATGATTTTTCGTTTCACTAAAACTCTACTTTTCGAGATGATCGCGAAATGTTTATGAATATTCAATGCCTCGCTCACCCGTTCATGCTTGTGATGAAGTCAGACGATGTCGGACGATAACTGCGATTTAGACGTGACCGCGCACTCCTTATATCGTCTGCACCGTCGGCCAAATGTCGTTAGTTTCAGGCCGCGGGAACGAAGGCAAAGTCCGTCTGACGTCACGGCAGCAGCTGTAGTTTGGTTATCAGGTCACATGACTTGTTTTGGATACTAACCACACCATGCAAAGGTTATGGTTCTCTACTTTTAATTTGTTTTTCAATTTATTCAGTAATAACATAGAAGCCATTGAATTGATAGAGACCGTATATCAAAATTTATTAATTCTGATGCTTCGAAATAACCCGCATCTCGACAATAATACATTAATTTATGCAAACATATGCACTCTTGATAATTAAATTTGATATAAATATGTGGAAATCTAGCTTCAAAATCCCTTAATATTCTGTTACCGCATGTTTAGCAATTATTTGCTTCCGATTTAATTTTATAATTCACGGAAATGCATCGTAAATGAACGAATTTCCGCGTATTGCGTGCGTTACTTACACCATTTACCGTTTATTTCTCCTGTTCAGTGAATAATTTTTATTCATGATGTATCGATGATTACGTTTTATGCTCGACACAATCCGCATTTTATGCAGAAGATATACAAGCTCGATAAAATCCGCAGTTTTAATATTGTATGCTAGTCAATCTTGCTCTTGAATTGCCCGTCACTTTCACTAGCTGAAAAATAGTATTGGATATCTGGATATTAATTATTGAGTGTTGAATGTTTAAAAAACGTTACTTCTAAGTCCTCATTTTGAGACAATGTTATTTTTTCATCTAAATTTCAAGAACACGTTATTTCCTAGCTCACTTATTGTGAAAACGATATTTTTAATTTCAAATTTTAGGAAAACGATTTTTTATATTGCATATCAAAAACGCTTTTTTCTAGCTTATATATCACCATTTTCCAGCTCGCAAAACGTTATTTTCAAGTTCACATATCGTGAAAACGCTACTTTCTAGCTTAAATATTCGAAAACCGTTTTTATCGATTCAATTATTTGTGAGAACGTTATTCCCTAGCTCACTCATCGCGAAAACGTTATTTTTAAGTCAATATTTTGTTGAAACTTTATTTAATAATTCACTCGTATGAAAACTTTTTTCCCAGGTTCAAGAACCGTTTAAAGGCAACTTTCTAGTTCTCATTGTTACGGGAGAGCGGGTAACTACTAATAATTATGACAGAGCTGCCTAAACGCTCAATGTCCCCGGGCAGGAGATGCTACTGGTAACGAGGGATGACGCATACAATAAGACCTACTAAGGCACAAGAATAAAATTCAACCCGAAGTTTTATTCAATCTAGACAAATAAACTTAGACAAATATAAATACTAACTACCTACTTCATCGGCTACTTAACTAAAAAAAACATTTATTCAAATATTCGACCCGCGACAATTCTAAAACCTATTGACCTTTACACAAAACTGAATACGAGACGCGCCGACTTCCCGAGAGCCGCGTATCTCTTCAGGGGAAGCCCTAATACATTACCGTGCCACCTCAAGCGGCACAGATACCGGCCCTGGAACACGATGGCTCGGCCCAGGCAAGCCTAGGGGGGTCACGCCTCCACGAGGAACTTCAAGACTCTGGTTAACTTGTCATTAGGCGCTCCAATAGGGTACGACGGTAAGCGCCCAACGCGGCTCGGCTATGCAGAGCACACGGGAAACCAAGGGGCAGACTGGTCAAGTCGGCTCCCACGTCAGGTAAACCCTGGAGGCAGTCGGCTTCTTCCAACGGTGCACGTCCACGGTACACCCCTGAACAAACGCCTGAGAGGAACACGGTCGGTTCTCAGAAGCCGACGCCACACCAGAAAGGCCCTCCCACCTCATCCACGGAAGCAAACGAACCAAAATGGCCAGCCTAAAACCGCTCAGCCCACTCGTGACCTCGCGGCAGATTCGTTTAGAGAACACCTGCGTGTCAAACCTCTACATTCCCCCCCGCCAAGACGAATCGCACGGGAAGAGGTCCCCTAGAACTCCTGCGCAATCTACGCTGGTTATATTCTAGCACTACAGGCTGAACGCGTTCGATGTCACGCACGTACCCCCGTGACCTCGTTCGAACTCCCAACACCGAGGGCATCCCATGAGAAGGCACCCCCCGGTTTTCGTGGGGGGGGAGCTGTAACCCCGCAAGGTACCGACGGGAGAGGCACTCCTCCAGACACGACACAGGAGTCGCGATCCTTATTCGTTAGCAGCGGCTCCTGACATGCGTTCGCTGGAACTTCCGAAACCGTGTCCGAAGAGTCATCTCGGGCCCCACCAAGGAGCCCGACATCGTCCTTCCTAGGAGAATCCTCAGGATCAATTTCACTCGCATTCCAGAAATCCAAGTCCGAAGTGATAACAACGTTACACATACGCGGGCCCCGTCCACTTGAAGACACAAGTCTGGCACCACAGAGGCTGGGGGCATCTGCGACGTCACTGCCGGGCGATCTGTCCCCGCTACACTCCGAGCGCATACGTTCTCCATTTCTACCGCAATCCCTCGCTGAAGGCTCAGCAACATGCTCTCGTTGCAAATCCGCAATCAAAGTTCTTGCATCCATAGTTGTAACAGGTCTCGTGTCGCTGTCATCACCACTGCCTAGGCACGCCCCCCGCATGCGAGGTCGAGCTGGCGTGGGTAGCGTAGTTGCGGAGCTAGAAGGCATTCCCCTCATGTGCCGCTCCTCGCACTGAGGGCGAACTAGTTTAACGGGACAGCTTCCGTTTCTGCGCAATGTTTTCCCAAGTGGGGACCACCGCACCGAGAGCACGTCGGGATTCCACGAGGGCAACGTTCCCGCTGGTGCTGCGGACTGCCACAGCCTTGGCAACAGCCCCTCTTTTCCCAGCAGGCGTCCTCGATATGACCTGGCCTACCGCACCAATCGCATAACGCCTGGCGCTGCGGGAATCGATCGCCTCGCGGCATGCAGGCTGCGTTGGAACTTAGAATTGTAGTAGGTGCTGGGTGCCGCAGGCGTAGGGCGTTTCGGGGTTGCGCCCGTCGGATCCACGTGCTCAGCACTCCCATGGGATATCCCACCAGTACGCTCCCGAGACCACTCGTTGAAAGCATTGACCTCCATCACGCTGCGACACTCCTGTGATTGCCCATGCCGATTCTCAAATCGACGCTGTCGATCCTCCGATGCAGCCAGTTGCTTGATGTTCTGCCAGGTCAGCTTGCGTTTACCCGTTGCCAGCAAGACGCCGCGCTGTGATTCCGACATTACCTGACGGAAACCGAATGGGGAGGCAGTCCAAAATTTACGAACGAGGTGCCGTTCCTGCTCACGAACCGAATCCGGGTACGCTCGCCTAACAATCCGTTCCATTCGCAAAGCGAAGATGGCTAGGCTATCCCCCTGCTGCAAATGAGCTCGCTCGAATTCCTCTTCTGCCTGACGCTGCGAACTGATTCGTTCGCCGCGATACCACTCCAAGAGACGAGGACGCAGTTCTCTATAACGAATGTTCGTCCCACCCATCGCGNCGGCTCCCACGTCAGGTACACACTGGAGGCAGTCGGCTTCTTCCAACGGTGCACGTCCACGGTACACCCCTGAACAAACGCCTGAGAGGAACACGGTCGGTTCTCAGAAGCCGACGCCACACCAGAAAGGCCCTCCCACCTCATCCACGGAAGCCAACGAACCAAAATGGCCAGCCTAAAACCGCTCAGCCCGCTCGTGACCTCGCGGCAGATTCGTTTAGAGAACACCTGCGTGTCAAACCTCTACATCATATCATGAACACGTTTTTTGTTAGTTCACACTTCATTTAAACGTTATTCCAAGTCCACATATTGTGGAAATAATATTTCCTACTCCACATAACGTGAGAATATTCTTCACTATAGTTCACATATGGAGAAAACTATATTTTTTAATATGAATATTGTAGGAACATTATTTCGTAATCCTGGAAACAAAATTAATACTCGGTTTTTAGTATCGTTTTCTGTACTGCAAAATCATCCGGTAGTGACCAGAAAATCAATTATGCCCCATGTATTACATTAGAAGTGTACTCAGACATCGTGTCAACATTCAAGATCCATTGATGATGAAAATCTTTGATAAAATGAAATAATAAAACTTTACTTCCTGACGATATATCTAAAGCATTATATTCCTACGACCGTCTACGTTTAAAATTATTTATCCTCAAATCATGGCCATTGAATTCGAAACCACTGATGCAGTCTGTGTCAAGCCATTGCTGTTTTCTTGGTAGAGCCTAACTACACCCTAAGTCTGAACCAAGAGTTAATTTCATGGTAATTTTCATTAAAATGGGAGTCATTTTGTTGATACCTTGAAAGAGGTGAATAAAAGACAAGTAGTCTAAGGAAATGTGAAATTTTTTTCCATCATTTAAACTGTGAAGTTCCCCTTCCAGCTTGATTCTCGTAAAATTTTTTGATAATAATCAAGCCGCAGCTCGATTAAGAGTTAATGCACGTTTGCTTATAGTAAAATAAAGGTAATGATTTTGTCATGTATTTATAGATTTAACATCTGGTTACGTTCTCTCTCTGTACTTAGCGAAGGCGGACGAATGACGTCTGGTTCCACTGCAGGTGAGACGTGCAGGTTTCGATATCTCCGATCTTGACGTTAATTGAAAGCAAATGTTGTGTCACACACACGGGCAAAGTCACGAAGAAAATTATTGAAATGAAGTTTATTTATTTTGGGAAACTAATAAGCTCATTCATAAATATTCGACCACTAAGAAAGTACTTAGATCAAATCTTCACTGAAATTTAAACGTATGAAGAATATATGCATTTTACGAATAATATGAAAATACTCGTATGTAGAATGTATCCTTGGACACTTTTATGGTACAAAACTAATTAATTACATTCGGTCGATATTAACAAAATGAAAATGGTTTGATTATCATGAACATTAGCATGTACCAAGGTGGAAATTTGAAAAATTACATTACAAATATTTTTCATTGTCGCATTCTCAGCCGATAAGTGACAGCTTAGATACTTTTCGTATTATGACTGCAAGTGAAAGTCACATAATTCCTAGAAACGTAAGACAAGGCACGAGAATTTTTCTCGCGGTTGGTCATGTGTCACATGGCAACTCCCGCGCCCTACCCGAATTGCTGTTGCTAAGAGCTGTGATTTTAGCATCATATATAAGGAAAATATCCGTCAATTTGCATCTGAATACTTGTATACGCCTTCGACTCTTTGCCTCGCATAGACTCTCGATCATGGCCTCTTCTTTCCCATCTTTCGACCTTTGTATTTGACCTGGAGCTGTTCTCTTCCCATCATGTGTCACTTTGAATAATACATCATTAATAGGCCCAGTTCATACCATAAGAGAGATATGAGTAGTTTATTGTTTTTCAAATTGTTATAAAATCTATTTCGCTGCATTCACCTGCACTGACACTAGCTGCTGAGTATCTTGAATTGGTTGGTACCTCCGCCATCACCTCTCATTCCCAAGGTTGAGCTTCCTCATCTTACACTAACACCTGCCATCCACTCGCACACTTGGGAATTCCAATCATGACATGTTTGTTGAACTTTGTTCTTATTACCGCCCACTCATTATATTCTCTCTTAAAATTGCGGCTAATAACCACATAATAAAGACAGATTAGGCAATGCATAGACACAAAGCATGCAATCCACGCTATAGTTGTTGTGCAAGCCGATGTTGAGAGCATAGGCCTTAAAGTATGAAATTCCAGATTGTCGTTGTTGGTGATCCCGTCAAACGGTTGGAGCTGTTTTTTTCTTGTTTTTTTTTTATGTGTTCCGCATCATTTTCAGCATTTAAGTATGTAGTCGTATTTTTTTGAATGATTTTGTATGAAAAATACCACTCATATTTAAATGAGAATAAAATGTTTGAGGCTAAGAAAATTGGCTGCTTATCACTAAATTGTTGTTTCATGAGCCCAGCAAACCCATATGACAAATGTGACTTGAATTCATCCAAATGAATAGGCAAAAATAAAAGGGTCCTTAAATGACACCCCATGTTAAGCTGCGTTGTGAAATAACCTTGGCAAGTTATGGGATAGGAAGCTCTGATTACAAACCTCTCAAACGGAGTTTGTGTGCAGGCATTAATTACTCTTCAGTAGGTGCCGCCTAGGACTCGGGGAGCACGTAAATCAGCCGCTCTTTGTCAACTGCAGCCGGCTTTAATTGCACCCTCTGTGCGGCTTGTATAAGCTCGGCATGACGTGGCTTCGGCCAGATCTTGTGATACTTTTAGAACAGTATGAAGTCGGGAAAAAGATTCTGAACTAAAGCAGTTTTCGATCCGGTGGCTATGTAGCCATGAAAATAGCCATTTCGATAAAGTGGATATAATTTTTGTGTAGATTTTTCTAACTTGGAAAGCCTGAAGCAAAGGCCATAAATTATACGAATCAATATTCAAATTCTAATTTTGTATAGCCAAACGTTTGCGTTTGTCAGCCTTTCCCTTTCATTTCCATGATGAATTAACACGCGAAAACAAAATTTTTCGAACAGGAATAGCACGAAATTCGAATAGATAGAGTTAGAATAAAGTAGATGTGCACTAACAATAGGCGTCAATAATTCCCCAATCTTTGATATTCGTTTTGGTCACATTGTTCGGAAGTTACATCCATCCAAATCTATTAGAAATTTCTTCACCTTTAATCATTGGAACGTTGGTGCCGAATAATTGTATAATTTTGTTTCTTAATTGAGTGACTGTATTTCCGAACAAAATTTCATGCACTACGAAGTGATCCATTTCGGGCAACCTTGTAATTCCAAATGGTATTAATATTATTTAACTTGGAGAATTTAATCTTATTTTTTTTCTTGCTTACTGAGTATAATTTATTACTAATAACTTATCAATAAATTTTCGTCGTTGAAGAACCCGAATAATTCTTATACGCTGACAGGCACCTTTGATTCTCGTACTTTGAACACGAAATTACCGATTCACAGGCTAAAGGTACCATAATTTTTCTGGAATAGTATTTGACGATACCGAGTTTGCCGTTACATGATTTGCCGTTACCGGGTTGACGTCAATAGAATTTCGGTACCGGATTTGCAGATAACTGGTTTGCTGTTACCGGGTTACCGTTACTGGATTTCAGGCACCGGGTTTGTCGATGAATGGTTGTCGTAACCGGGTTGCCATCGCCGGATTTGCCGGTACAGGGTGTGTGATGTCAAGTTTGTCGGGGCCATTTCTGCAAGTACATGCAGGTCTGCCAGTGGAAATTGCTCGTCTTGAGCTGTTAAATGTAGCTTAAGAGCATAGCCCTGGAATGTAGCCGACGAGCGTAGCACTGGAATGTAGCCCTGGAGCTGTCTCCGACAACACCCGGGCTCCATTTGCCAGAGATCGCCCACCATGATTGAATCGGGGCCGAGGATGTAAACCAAATATTTTGTTGCAAAGGCTACCGCCCACTATGAAGAGCTACCTATCAGCTTGCAAGACGTCGAATTAATTCTACGAACTGCAACTTCATTGCGTGTTGCATTAGGCTGCTACCAAGATTCATTCTTACTTGACAGCCAAACCACGTGCCAGAACCAGTCATGATTAAAGCTGCATTTTTCTTCGTAGAAGATTCGGTGGTTTTACATTATTGTTTGCATCATCACCCCATGTGATTGTTGCCGACACTGCCATATAGCGTTGCGAACTGACCTGGCAAAAGATCTATTGCGCATAGGACGAAATTGTATAAATGTATCAGAAGCCATGAAGTTTTTATCCTCAGCAATTGAACTCGGTCATTTGAGGCCTGTAGAAAATTTCACGGCCGACTCGCGAACCTTCGTATTAGCGCCGCGACAGCGAAGTCACTCGCAGAGCTCCCTGCCTACAGTACTCTCGTCAGCGCAGGCAGACTGTGATTGCCGGCGTGTTCAGTATGCAGAGGAACTGCGGCAATTCAGACATGAATGCATGTTTGATCTGCTGGTGTGTCTTAATTTGACGGTATCATAGTTGTTACATGGTTTGCAGACATTCAACGCATGCTGATGCTCCGGTTGTGGCTTGTATCGACTGGATAGCGTCAATTTGAAAAGCCTTACTGGTTAGTGCGTGGAACGCGATAGCCTGAACGGAAACTATTTCAACTTTGGGCAACTAAGTCATACTTTCATAAAGAGAACATGATTCGCGAGTAGTAAGTCTCGTATCAAACAATAAATTTCAGCAAACGTACGTTAGTTTACAGTTGAAACTATTTTAACAGATTTCCTTACTAATTGAAAATGGAAAAGCAACATCCTTGACTCATTCAGTTTGGCACAGAATATGCTAATTAATTTCCCTTTCCCAGCGCAGCTGCTATATTTTGTTTGAAAATTTTCGTAAAATGAAAAAACACAATTCTCACCACCTTACCTAAAAACAGCATCACCAGAACTAAATTGTATACTCCTAAGTCTTCATATCGCCACGCGTTCTAAAATCGCCCGACAAATAAAAATTTTAAGCGCAACGCCTCCTTTCACTGGCAGCACTCCTACCCTTTGTCATGCTGATATATCAACATATTTATCGCATTGCAACGGGTTCGAATGCTACGTTATAATTGTTGCTCAGGTGGAAGAGACGTTGATGCACCCATTGTTACCGTCAGTGCAAATCTTACGGTCAATAAATGTTTTATTTAGCTTGGATTTGTAGTTCCATACAAAAAGAAGAGAACCATTTAATTCGTTGTTCCGAATCTCGGTTATTTTAAGTAACTTATATTTTCAATTTTTTTTTTTGCTGTCACTGAGAGCATGGTATTTAATGCTAGCTCCTGAAATATGAATGCTTCTCAGTGTAATATATAAACTCGTCATATTCTTTGAGTTCAATCTCCGTAGATATTGAAACTCGGAAATACTTTTCGAACTCATGAACTTTTAAGTTATCCAACTCATTCAATATATCAGTACAATGAATAACATGCTGATTTTCTTCCCTCAAAAAGGATAAAGTGCTGGAAATTCAAATCTACTTGTGATATAAAAATTGAATGAGCGTGAGAATGGTGGCAAAAGAATATTGTTGGTTGCTTCCTTTCAACGCGCAGACATTTAATTTCCAGCGAAAGTTTGCATCAAAAGATTTTAGTTTCTTATTGATGATTTTCAACGATCACCAATTGAAATTTTGATATTGGCTATGTATGGGAATTCTGTTAGCTCGCCTTGGTTTCTTGACGAATAAATGTATAATAATAAATTCCAATTTCCACAAATGAACACCCCTTTAAGGAGTAGCAAGTTCATTTTCTAAATGGGAGCATTTACAATGCGTGTCTATTTACCTCTTCAAATGTGTAAGCTATTGCAAAATATTGTTATTATTTTGATAAACATTAAGTAACTCATGAGGCATTATGCAGCTTTTTTCGTAATTGATCTTCAGAAGATGACTTAAATTATCAGACGGCTGTAATCCAAATCTCTTCTCGTGATTGTAATCGAATTTAAATATCCTGCTATTTTTATATCAAACAAAATATCGATAAGAGGAAAGTTAAAAGAAGGTAAATGCTTTCCCTTTAATTATCCCAGTAAATAACTACTAATGCGATTAAACTGTTTTTGTAGTCCCCTGCTTTAGTTGTCTTCCGAGGAATATTTAATAGTCAAAATGAAATTTCGTTTAGTTTATAAACAATTTTTTACTATATATCATGAATGGGTATAAACTGATCTACCTCCAAACATTGTCCTACAGGTCTGGTCTGGTTATAAATGTAAAACTTTTATTCCGTAGGCTGTGGCGCGATATTGGGATTCTTCATTCCCCTATAAAGTTTTAACTCTTTTTCAAGCCAGTCCAAAACGCGTCGTCTATCCTCCAAGTCATTTGTTTTATGGCCGCTTCTCTTTCGCTTTTGATTAATACATTTTTTACAGCCAACTTATGGTCAATTTTGTTATTTATTCATGATCATAAATGGGTTATTTGGAGTGCCCATGTTTGCATGCACTGAACTATCTCAGAGCAGGGTAAAAATTACACACTCTTCGTGGAACTGCCCGATTCGCCGCCATTGCTTCTTTTGAAATATATTTTTCAAATTGTTATAAATGTGTAATTTGTAAAAAGTCGTCAAAAGGGTTTTAATCACGATACCAGTACTGGTTTACTTAGTGACACATAAATTTGGCTGGAATAAACAATAATTATTTGCTGTAGAGACCACACTGACCTCCACGCCTGTTTAAACGCTGCTGTGTAGACTACACGTACTGACCTCCCCACAGCTTGGAATGCTGCTGTAGAGAATACACTGACCTCCCCACAGCTGTAGACGGAGCTGTAGGTAGCGTAGTCGGTGGCCAGGACGTTGTAGACGATGGTAGGCTCGCCTGGGGAACCTACAATAAACCGGCCGGGTTCGTCAGCGGTCAGGGCGTTCCCGTGCTGCCGTTGGATTGATCCGTCTTGAAGATTGGCAGTGTTCGTGATGGTGAATCTCGTGTCGTCTGAAAATTTAAATTTTCTTGTATATATATGAACAAGGTCAAGTATATATATGAAAAATTCATCAGAAATAAGTACTATTACTGATGAGTCGTTTGAGGTACGTTGCAATCACGATCATCGTATCGCATGCAGATTTTTAATAATATGATATCCAAGTGATTTATCGAATGAAAAATGAAGCTATTATCCTTGAAGCGAGCATGAAGTGCGAAGTCGATCATTAATGTCATGAATTGCATATGCCGAGTCATAATCTGTTTAATATTTTTGAAAATAAATAGCACGTAATAATGAAAGGCGTAACGGATGTATGTAAATAATGAGAGCGACGAATTTATCATGCGGTTTAATTCATTTCTTAACTTTGATATATTTACCGCTAATGACAGTGAAAAACTTTTCAATGTAAAGACAGGATGCAAATATTTCTGTAAATAATGTTTTTTTACCAACGGATTAGATCAGATCTGGCTTACATAGCTATGAACGATACAATACAGCCCATGTAAGCATAGGTTGGTAATGCAATTGATTGGTACAAGTTGAGAAAAAGTCACGGAAAATTTGCCTTACCTGGAACAACGTTCGTTGAATATGAATCAGAATCTGATAGCTTGTTGAATAGAATATGCCTCAACCCTCATTGTACGAGGTAAATGGTAGACTCACTGACAAGTGCGTAATCTGCCGTGACGCAGGTTCTTCCCATTTCGACTCCATCAGGGTATCGGTGAGTCTCGAACCATCGACCCATGTACTGAAATTTGTGTGTTTTAGACTTGATTAAAAACCGAGATTTCTTGAACTGGAAAATATTAAAATTTAGTTTGACTTTCATGTGAATTGGGAAACGTTTTTTATCAAACGTTGATATGATGATGAAATCTGGAAAGTTTGTTTCTTTTTGTCTATCTCAAAGCCGGTCCATAATTGAAATCGTAAAGGATGAGGAATGGGGTTAATATTCTTGAAATGTTTCAGAAAAAATCTATGGAACGAAAGTGAGTTAATGCCTTCTATAGAACAAATCTAATTTAACCTTACTTCAGAAAACATGACTTGAGCATCACGAAACTAGCATATTGAGTATAAATAAACAATTGTCGAAAAACAATTGCGCTTCGAAGAAAAACACTTAAAAAACATATTTTCAATAAAATTACACGGAACGAGATAATGATGACAATTAAATTTGACACGGAGCTTGATTATTCTAATCAGATTTCCATTCAGCAGCTAGTCTGTTGTCACCTCTCTACATAATTTTTCACAAGAACCGCAGGCATTTCAATGCAACTTGAATACGCGTCCACGAGTTGGCAGTAGGAAGATATTTGCAAAAACTACTTGAAAAAATAGAAAATTTATTATTTTTCGGATTTCTGGCTTGTGATGTTCATGCATGCAATAATTTTTTTGCACGTTTGGTGCTTTTTTGTAATTAGTTGAAATGATATTTCTGATAAGTTTTATTCTAGGTGGACTTTCGTATTAATGGATTTCTAAGCTGGAGAATAAACTATAAATGCCCTGATGTATAGTTTCGATTTATATCAATTTACTCACAGAAGGAAGGTCGAACTCGTCGACGTTTTTGATTGAAGGACAATTGCCCTGGTCGAGGTAAGCGTTCGTCAGGCCAGCCACGGCCAGCAGGAGTACAGCGGAGAACCTGCGTCAAAGGGAATAAAATTGTGTATAAAATATCATGGTTATCACACCATTATAGTAAAGAAATTGACAATAAAATAAAAAAATCATGGTTATCACATCATTTAAGCAAACAAGTTGACAATAAAATTGAAAAAATCTCACGGTTATCACATCATTAAAGTAATGAAATTGATTATAAAATTGGAAAAAATATCACATCGTAATTTCAACCTAATTTCGTATAAAATATAAAAATTATCTCAGCATTATAGCAACAAAATTGAATGAAAATAAATTAGTCATCACGTCACGGTTGAGAAAAGCAACCCGAAGAGATATTTGCCGAAGAGATAAAGTTGTAGCTGTTGCTAATTAGCATAGAATTTATTTCTTGAAGTTACGTTGTAATTATTGATATTATCAGTAACATAAAGCACTTTCCACGAATATTCGTGGCGTCTATTAAAACTTCATCTCATAATAAAATGTGAAGACTTGAAAAATTGTCCTAATAAAATTGTAAATATATATTAACCTAACTCGATTGCTCGATTGATGCCTTTCATAAATGTTATATCTTTTTATTTACATAAGCAGTTCGTGCTAGAAAAGTTAGAAAGAAAAATGTCTGGGATTTACCTCAATATAGTATTACGGTATATGATTTTTCGTTTTATTAAAACTAATTTTACTTTTTGTGATGATCGCGAAATGTGTATAAATACTCAATGCCTCGCTCACCCGTTCATGTTTGCGATGAAGTCAGACGATGTCGGACGATAACTGCGATTTAGACGTGACCGCGCACTCCTTATATCGTCTGCACCGTCTGCCACGTGGTGCACCGCCGGCCAAATGACGTCAGTTCCAGGCCGCAGGAATGAAGGCAATGTCCGTCTGACGTCACGGCAGCAGCTGCAGTTTGGTTATCAAGTCATATGTTCGGGGTACGGATGACACCTTGCAAATGTATGTTTCATCACTTTCAATTTTTCCTTTTAATTAATTCAGTAATAATTAAAAAAATAAATAATATCTCATCATAATTATCATGTCAAGAAATCAAAATTAAATTATCATACTTTGCATCATAATTCAATAATTCTGATGCTTCAAAATAACCTGCCTCTCGACAACGATAGATTGAATTATGCAAACACGTGTAATGATTATAATACTCTTGACAATTAAATTTGATTTAAATATGTAGTATTCAAGCTCCAATATCTCATAATATTCTTTTACTTCATCTTTAGCAATTATTTGCTTCCGATTCAATTTTATGCTCTACAGAATTGCATCATAAATGAACAAATTTCCGCGTATTGCGTGCTTTACTTAGACCAATTACTGTTTATTTCTTCTGTTCAGTGAATAATTTTTATTCATTATGTATCGATGAGTACGTTTTATGCCCGATACAATCCACGTTTTATGCAGAGGATATACAAGCTCCATACAATCCGTGGTTTGTATTATTGTATGGCAGTCAATCATTCTGGCTTGAATTACCCGTCACTTTCACTAATTGAAAAGTAGGATTGCTCATTATTATTTTTTAGTATAAATATATAGAAAACGTTCTTTCCGACCCCACTTATTGTGAAAACGTTATTTTCAAGTCCAAATTTTGTGATTTTTTTAGCTCGCATATCGTGAAAACGTTATTTTCCAGTTCACATATCGTGAAAACGCTATTTAATAGCTCACATATTGAAAAAACTTTATTTTCTAGTCCATTATTTGTGATAACGTCATTCCCTAGTTTATACATCGTGGACGCGTTATTTTCTAGTTTACATATCGTGAAAACGTTATTTTCTGGTTCACATATTGGGAAAACGTTATTTCCTACCCCATTTATTGGGGAAATTTATTTCAAGTCCAAATTTTGTGAAAACGCTATTTTTCAGCTCACATATCGTGAGAACGCTATTTCATAGCTCACACATCATGAAAACGTTGTTTTCCTGTTTAATTATGGTGTAAACGCTATTTTATAATTCACTTATTGTGAAAAGGTTATTTTCTAGTCCGTTATTTGTGAGAACGTTATTTTCTGGTTCACATATTGGGAAAATGTTATTTCCAAGTGAGAACGTTATTACCACGATCAAACATAGTGAAAACGTTATATCCCAGTTAAATTTTTATGAAAACGTTATTTCCTACTTCAAGAACCGTGAAAAGACAACTTTCTAGTCCGCATATCGTGAAAATATTATTTGTTTAGTTCATGTATCATGAACACGATTTTTCTTGTTAGTTCACACATCGTATAAACGTTATTCAAAGTCCTCATATTGTGGAAAAGTTATTTCCTATCCCACATAGCATGAGAATATTATTCTCTAAATTACATATTGAGAAAACTATATTTCTTACTTATTAAAACTTTCCAAATATTTAGCTATGAATTTTTCCTTACAGTTCGATTCTCGTAAAATTGTTGATAATAATCAAGCAGCGGCTCAATTAAGATTTAATGTACATATTCATATTATAAAATGAAGAAAATTTTTTCGTGGATGTATCTATAAATTAATTTAACTTCTGGGTACATTCTCTCTCTGTACTCAGCGACGACTGCCGAATGACGTCTGGTTCCACTGCAGGTGAGACGTGCAGGTCTCGATATCTTCGATCTTGACGTCAATTGAAAGCAAATGTTGTGTCTCACACACGGGCAAAGTCGCGAAGGAATCTACCGAAATTAAGTTTTTTATGTTGTTGATTTAATAATCTCATTCATTAATGTTCAATCACCAAAAAGAGTATTAGATTTAAACTTCACTGATATCTAGACGTATGGAGAATACATGTATTCTCTAAATAATATGAAAATATGATATCCCCTGGGATACTTTTACGGTACAGAACTAATTAATTACATTCGGGCGATATTCATAAGTTAAAAATTGTTTGATAATCAACAGCATTTGCATGTACCAATGTGAAATAAGAAAAAAAACATTTCATTCGTTTTTCATTGTTGCAACATCAGCTGATAAGTGACAGCTTAGATACCTGGCCTGCTATGACTGCACCTGAAAGTCGCACAGAATTCCAAGAAACGTAAGACGAGGCACGATAAGTTTTCTTGCGGTTGGTCATGTGTCACATGGCAACTCTCCCGCCCTGCCAAAATGGCTGGTGCCAGGATCAGTAATTTTGACATGAAATATAAGAAAAAAATTTGTCAATTTTCATCTGTATACTTGTACACGCTTTCGACTCCTCACCCTGCAAAGACTCTCATGACCTCTCATTTCCCATCTTCCGACCTTTGTACTTGACGGGGAGCGGGGACCCTGATGTATAGTTTCGATTTATATCAATTTACTCACAGAAGGAAGGTCGAACTCGTCGACGTTTTTGATTGAAGGACAATTGCCCTGGTCGAGAAAAGCGTTCGTCAGGCCAGCCACGGCCAGCAGGAGTACAGCGGAGAACCTGCGTCATAGATTATAAAATTGTGTATAAAATATCATGGTTATCACACCATTAGGGTCAACAAATTGACAATAAAATAAAAAATCATGGTTATCACATCATTAGAGCAAACAAATTGACAATAAAATTGAAAAAATGTCATGTTATCACATCATTAAAGTAATAAAATTGATTATAAAATTGGTAAAAATATCACATCGTAATTTCAACCTAATTTCATATAAAATATGAAAATTATTTCAGCATTATAGCAACAAAATTGAGTGAAAAATAAATTAGTCATCACGTCATCAGGGTGGTTGAGAAAAGCAACCCATCATTTGCCGAAGAGATAAAGTTGTAGCTGTTGCTAATTAGCATCGAATTTAATTCTTGAAGTTGCGTTGTAATTATTGATATTAACAGTAACATAAAGAACTTTCCACGAATATTCGTGGCGTCTACTAAAACTTCATCTCATAATAAAATGTGAAGACTTGAAAAATTGTCCTAATAAAATTGTACACATATATTAAAGTAACTCGATTGCTCGATTGATGCCTTTCATAAATGTAATATCTTTTTTTTACATATGCAGTTCATGCTAGAAAAGTTAGAAAGAAAAATGTCTGGGAATTATCTCAATATAATATTACGGTAAATGATTTTTCGTTTGATTAAAACTAATTCTACTTTTTGTGATGATCGCGAAATGTGTATAAATACTCAATGCCTCGCTCACCCCTTCATGTTTGCGATGAAGTCAGACGATGTCGGACGATAACTGCGATTTAGACGTGACCGCGCACTCCTTATATCGTCTGCACCGTCGGCCACGTGGTGCACCGCCGGCCAAATGACGTCAGTTCCAGGCCGCGGGAATGAAGGCAAAGTCCGTCTGACGTCACGGCAGCAGCTGCAGTTTGGTTACCAGGTCACATGACTTGTTTGGGATACTAACGCCACCTTGCAAATGTGATGTTTCATTATTTATAATTTCTTTCAATGAATTCAGTAATAATTTTAAAGAAACTGAATTAATTGAGAATGAGTATCATAATTTATTGATTCTGATGCTTCGAAATAACCCACATCTCGACAATGGTACAGTAATAAATGCAAACTCGTGTAACAATTATACTCTTAATAATTGAATTTGATATGAATATGCGATATTCTAGCTTCAAAATCCCATCAAGTTCTTTTAACCCATCTACCGCAATTATGATTCAATTTTTAGTTCGCGGAAATGCATAATGAATGAAAAAATTTTCGCGTATTGAGTGCTTTACCTAAACCAATTACTGTTTATTTCTGCTGTTCATTGAATAATTTATATTTTTTATGTATCGATGATTACGTTTTATGCCGATACAATTCGCGTTTTATGCAGAGGATATACAAGCTCGATACAATCTGCGGTTTGTATAATTATATGGCAGTCAATCCTGCTACTTGAATTGCCCGTCACTCTCACTAATTGATAAGTAGTATTGCATATCTGGATATTATTTAGTGTTGAATGCCTAAAAACTTTGTACTTTAAGTCCTCAGGTTAAAACAGTGTTATTTCTTTGTCTGAATATAAAGAAAACGTTATTTCCCACCCCACTTATTGTGGAAACGTTATTTCCAAGTCCAATTTTTGTGATTTTTTTTTAGCTCGCATATCTTGAAAACGCTATATTCCAGTTCACATATCGTGAAAACGCTATTTAATAGCTCACATATTATAAAACGTTATTTTCCAATTCACATATTATGAAAACGTTATTTTCTAGTCCATTATTTGTGAGAACGTTATTCCCCAGTTTACACACCGGGGACACGTTATTTCCTAGTTCACATATCGTGTAAATGTTATTTTCTGGTTCACATATTGGGAGAACGTTTTTTACAAGTTCACTCATAGTGAGAACGTTATTACCAATATCACACGTTATGTCCTAGTTCAATTTTTATGAAAACATTATTTCCTATTTCAAGAACCGTGAAAAGGCAACTTTCCAGTCAGCGTATTGTGAAAACATTATTTGTTTGGTTCACGTATCCTGAACACGTTTTTCCTTGTTAGTTCACACATCGTGTAAACGTTATTCTAAGCCCACATATTTTGGATAAGTTATTTCCCATTGTACATAGCATGAGAATATTATTCTCTAGTTCACATATTGAGAAAACGATATTTCTTACTGATGAAATTACTTTCCAAACATTTAACTTTGAATTTTTCCTTCCAGCTCGATTCTCGAAAAAATCGTTGATAATAATCAAGCGGCGGCTCAATTAGGATATAATGTACGTATTCTTATTGTAAAATATAGGAAATTATTTCGTCGATGTATTTATAAATTTAACATCTGGGTACGTTCTCTCTCTGTACTCAGCGACGGCTGCCGAATGAAGTCTGGTTCCACTGCAGGTGCGACGTGCAGGTCTCGGTATCTTCGATCTTGACGTCAATATTGCAAGCAAGTGTTATGTCTCACACTCGGGCAAAGTCGCGAAGGAATCTACCGAAATTAAGTTTTTTATGTTGTTGATTTAATAATCTTTAATGTTCAATCATCAAAAAGAGTATTAGATCTGAACTTCACTGATATCTAGACGTATGATGAACACATGTATTCTACAAATAATATGAAAATATGATATACCCTGGGATACTTTTACGGTACAGAACTAATTAATTACATTCGGGCGATATTCATAAATTAAAATTGGTTTGATAATCAACAGCATTTGCATGTACCAATGTGAAATAGGAAAAAAACGCTTCATTCGTTTTTTATTGTTGCATTCTTAGTTGATAAGTTGCAGCTTAGATACCTGGCCTCTTTTGAATCCACCTGAAAGTCACAGAATTCCAAGAAATTGAGGACGAGGCACGATAAGTTTTCTCGCGGTCGGTCATGTGTCACATGGCGACTCCCGCCCTGCTAAAATGGCTAGTGCTAGGATCTGTAATTTTGATATGAAATATAAGAAAAAAATGTCGTAAATTTTCATCTGTATACTTGTACACGCCTTTGACTCCACACCCTGCAAAGACTCTCATGACCTCTCCTTTCCCATCTTTCGACCTTGGCCTTTGACGGGGAGCAGGGAGCTTTATACTTGACACTTGTTCAGTATCTTGAATTGTTTGGTACCTGCGTCATCACCTCTCCCCTAACAAAATTTAGAGTCGCCCCAGCTTCTGGTAATCCAAATCAGAAGCTGCCACGTCTGTAAACTTTTACTGGGTCATTCCCAAGGTTAAGCTTCCTTAACTTACACCGACACCTGCCATCCACTCGCACACTTGGGAATTCCAATCATGACATGTTTGTTCTAATTACTGCTAACTCGTTATATTCTCTCTTAAGTGGGGGAGGTATACCCTAAATGGTTCGGATTTGACTTATTTGGTATTTAGTATCATCTTAAAGCTGACATTCTGCCCTATCCAACGGTACCACTGCAATCTCTGTACGTGAATTTATACGTTCATGACGGCTCTTTAAAAGGGGGCGGGTGGGAGAGTTCTTTGAGTAATTAGATAGGAACTAATTAGCTGTTGAGATCTTTAAATATAGTGTGTACTTGCGTTGTGCTGCAGTTACGTGCTTAGTCTCATCTTAAAGCTGACATTCTGAGCTATCCAACGGTACCACTGCCGTATGTGTACGTCAACATTAACGTACACGACTGCTCTTTAAAGGGGGGTGGGGGGGTTCCTTCAGTAATTAGATGGGCAAAAATAGCCGGCCAGCACTATATATATGGTGTTGTCTGGCACCAAACCTTAGTCACCCGCCTCGCTTCGTACGGAGAGGTGCACTGCAAGTCGCTGCCACCATCCTTGAGTGGAAATTAAGCTACAGAAGCCTGTACTTTGGTATCCTTGCTACATTGAGTGCCTATTGCGATGCGCGCGGGACTTTGTCGGGCTCTCCTGAACATTCACACATTTTGTCATGGAAAACTTATCTCCTCCTAGAGTTTTGAAGCTACAGCGATGAGACATATACCATTCGATTTGTAAAGACCATACCTATCGAGTAACGAAGCCCTTTTTTTAGATTTGTGCATAGTTTGGATTCAAAATGGGGGGAAGGGGGGGAAATCTGATGAAAAAAATGGAAAAATGCGTGTAAAAAAACTAAGTCAAAAATCAGGCTTCGTTACTCGATTGGTATGGTCTTTACGCATCGAATGATATGCGTCTCTATGTTGTAGCTTGAAAACCATAGGAGGAGATAGATTTTAACAGTACCCCTTTTTTTGTTCGTTTTCTATGAATTTTACGTTTTCTATCAATTTTTCCGAAAAAATCACATGAACAAAATGTGATTCTTTTGCGGTTTTACCTATATGTGTGAAGTTTCAGAAAGATCCGTCCATAAACAAAAAAGTTTTTCAGTAGGGTATACCACCCCCTTAAAATTGCGGCTCATAACCACCTGATAAAGACAGATTAGGCAATGCATAGACACAAAGCATGCAGTCCACCCTATAACTGTTGTGCAAGCCGATCGATGTTGAGAGGTTAGCCTAGACCTTAACGTACCAAGCATGCAAGCCACGCTATAGCTGTTGTGCAAGCCGATGTTGAGAGCAAAGGCCTTAAAGTATGAAACTAGAGTGTCGTTGTTGGTGATCTTGTCAAGACGGTTGGAGATGTTGAATTTCATGATTTTTGTATGTGTTCAGCATCATTTTAAGCATTTACGCATGCAGTCGTATTTGTTTTGAATGATTTTGTATGAAAAATACCACTCTCATATTTAAATGGGGATAAAATGTATCGAGGTTAAGAAAATTGGCTGCTTATCACTAAAATGTTGTTGCATGAGCCCAGCAAACCCATATGACAAATATGATTTGAATTCATCATTCGGCCTCTGCACTTGGCGGGGAGCGGGGAGCTTTGTACTTGACACTTGTTCTGTATCTTGAATTGGTTGGTACCTGCGTCATCACCTCTCATTCCCAAGGTTAAGTTTCCTCAACTTACACCGACACCTGCCATCCGCTCGCACACTTGTGAATTCCAATCACGAAGCGTTTGTTCTAATTACTGCCCACTCATTATATTCTCTCCTAGAATTGCGGCTCATAACCACTTATAAAGACAGATTAAACAATGCATAGACACAAAGCATGCAATCCACGCTATAGCTGTTGCGCAAGCCGATGTTGAGAGTATAGGCCTTAAGGTGTGAAACTCCAGATTGTCGTTGTTGGTGAAGATTCTGAACTAAAGCAGTTTTCGATCCGGTGGCTATGTAGCCATGAATGTAGCCATTTCGATAAGTGGATATAATTTTTGTGCAGATTTTTCTAAATTGGAAAGCCTGAAGCAAAGGCCATAAATGATACGAGTCAATATTAAACTATAAATTTTGTCTAGCCAAACGTTTGAGTTTGTCAGCCTTTCCCTATCATTTAAATGATGCGAAACAAAACTTTCGAAACTTGCGAAAACAAAATTTTCGAACGGGAAGAAGCCGCAATCCGAATAAATAGAGCTAGAATAAGGTAGATGTGCTCTAAGAATAGGCGTCAATAATACCTCAATCTTTGATATTCTTTTTGGACACTTTGTTCGGGGGTTACATCCATCCAAATCTATTAGAAATTTCTTCACATTTAATCATTGGAATGTAGGTGCCGAATAATTGTTGAACTTCGTTTCTTTATTGACTGAACGTATTTTCGAATAAAATTTGGTACCCTGCGAAGCGATCCGTTTCGTGCAACCTTTGAATTCCTGTTGGCATTAATATTATTTAACGTGGAGGAAGTTATCAAGTTTTTTGTTTGTTTTCCATTATAAAGGCTACCACCAACTTTGATGAGCTACATACTAGTTTGCAAGACGTCAAATTAATTAAACGAACTGCAACTTCATTGCGTGCTGCTTTGGGCTGCTACCAAGATTCCTATGCGACAGCTGCAGAACCAGTCAAGATTGAGGCTGCATCGTTCCTTCGTCGAAGATTCGGTGAAAAAGGTCCTAATAACTGTGATGATCCCTTCCAATGTAGGTGGTTACCACTTCTTGTGGCATCACCCCATCTGATTGTAGCTGACACTGTCAAAAGCGTTGATAACTGACAGCAAAAGATCGATTGCGTGAAGAATGAAATTGTATAAATGTATCAGAGGCCATGAAATTTTTTTCCTCGGCAATTGAACTCGGTCATTTGAGGCTTGCGGAAAATTTCTCGGCAGACTCGCGAACCTTCGTATTAGCGCCGCGACAGCGAAGTCACTCGCAGAGCTCCCTGCCTACAGTACTCTCGTCAGCGCAGGCAGACTGTGATTGATGTTTTACTTAGACCAATTACTGTTTATTTCTTCTATTCAGTGAATAATTTTCATTCATGAAGTATCGATGAATACGTTTTATGCCCGATACAATCCACGTTTTATGCAGAGGATATACAAGCTCGATACAATCCGCGGTTTGTATAATTGTATGCCAGTCAATCATGCTGCTTGAAATGCCCGTACACTTACACTATTTGAAAAATAGTATTGCATATCTGGATATTATTTCTTTAGTTTTGAATGTTTGTGAAACGTAATGGTTAAATCATCATGTTAAGACAATGTTGTTTCTTCGTATAAATTTCGAGAAAACGTTATTTCCTAGCCTACTTATTGTGAAAACTATATTTCAAGTCCAAATTTTATGAAAATGCTATTTCATAGCTCACGTATCCTAAAAACGTTATTTTCTGTAGTTCACATGTCGTAAAAACGCTATTCTCTAGTTCATTCTTTGTGAGAACGTTTTCCCTGGTTTACGGGAAAACGTTATTTCCAAGTCCGCTCATAGTGAAAACGTTTTCACCAAGATCACACAGAGGGAAAACGGTATTTGAGTCCCTAATTTGTGAAAACGTTATTGCCTAGTTTACTTTTTGTGAAAACGTTATTTCTAGGTCTACTCATAATGAGAACGTTATTACCTAGATCACAAATCGTGAAAACGTTATTTGTTAGGCCAAATCATGTGAAAACGTTATTTCCTAACTTTTTATGCAAACGTTATTTTCTAACTTTTTACGAAAACGTTATTTTCTAACTTTATATGAAAACGTTATTTCCTAACTTTTTATGAAAACGTTATTTTCTAACTTTTTATGAAAACGTTATTTTCTAACTTTTTATGAAAACGTTATTTTCTAACTTTATATGAAAACGTTATTTTCTAACTTTATATGAAAACGTTATTTCCTACCTCAAGAATCGTGAAAACGAAAATTTCTAATTCGCATATCCCGAATAAGTTATACGTTTACTTCACATATCACGAACAGTTTATTTTTTTGTTAGTTCACGTTTCTTATAATCAAGCGCCAGCCTAATTGATATATGATGTAGATATTCTTGTTGTAAAATGAAGGAAATTATTTCGTCGATGTATTTATAAATTTAACATCTTGTAACGTTCTCTCTCTGTACTCAGCGACGGCTGACGAATGACGTCTGGTTCCACTGCAGGTGAGACGTGCAGGTCTCGGTATCTTCGATCTTGACGTCAGTACTGCAAGCAAATGTGTCACACACACGGGCAAAATCACAAAGGAAATTACTGAAATGAAGTTTTTTATTTAGTTAAATTAATAATCTCATTCATAAATGTTCGATACTCGAAAAAGTATTTAGATCTAAACTTCACTGACATCTTGACGGATGAAAAACATGTGTATTTTTAAAAAAGAATGAAATAAGATGTACTCTGGAATACTTTTACGGTACAGAACTAATTAATTACATTCGGGCGATATTCATAAATTAAAAATGGTTTGATAATCAACAGCATTTGTAGGTACCAATGAGAAATAGGAAAAAAACATTTCATTCGTTTTTCATTGTTGCATCTTTTGCTGATAATTGGCAGCTTAGATACCTGGCCTGTTTTGATTGCACCTGAAAGTCACAGAATTCCAAGAAATGGAGGACGAGGCACGATAAGTTTTCTTGCGATTGGTCATGTGTCACATGGCGATTCCCGCCCTGCCAAAAATGCTAGTGCTAGAATCTGTAATTTTAGCATGAAATATAAGAAAGAAATGTCGTTAATTTTCATCTGAATACTAGTACACGCCCCTTTGTTTCCTCACCCCGCAAATGGACTCTTCTGACCTCTCTTTTCCCATCTTTCGACCTTTGCACTTGACGGGGAGCGGGGAGCTTGTACCAAACACTTGATCAGTATCTTGAATTTGTTGGTACCTGCGTCATCACCTCTCATTCCCAAGGTTGAGCTTCCTCAACTTACACCGACACCTGCCATCCACTCGCACACTTGGGAACTCCAATCATGACATGTTTGTTCTAATTACTGCCCACTTATTATATTCTCTATTAAAATTGGGGCTCATAACCACCTGAGACAGATTAGGCAATGCATAGACACAAAGCATGCAATCCATCTATAGCTGTTGCGCAAGCGATGTTGAGAGCATGGGCATTAAAGTATGAAACTCGAGTGTCGTTGTTGGTGATCTTGTCAAAACGGTTGGAGCTGTTTTTTCATGATTTTTGTATGTGTTCAGCATCATTTTATGCATTTAAGCATGCAGTCGTATATGCTTTGAATGATTTTGCATGAAAAATACCTATCTCATATTTAAATGAGAATAAAATGTATCGAGGTTAAGAAAATTGGCTGCTTATCACTAAAATGTTGTTTCATGAGCCCGGCAAACCCATTTGACAAAATTAATGTGACTTGAATTCATCCAATCAATAGGCAAAAATAAAGGGTAATAATAAGCTGAGTTGTGAAATAACCATGGCAAGTTAAGGGATAGGAAGCTCAGATTACAAACCTCTCAAACGGAATTTGTGTGCAGGCTTTACTCTTCAGCAGGTGCCGCCTAGGACTCGGGGAGCACGTAAATCAGCCGCTCTTTAATTGTCAGCTGCAGCCGGCTTTAAGTGCACCCTCTATGCGGCTTGTAAGCTCGACATGACGTGGCTTCGGCCAGATCTTGTGATACTCCTAGAACAGTATTAAGCCGGATAGAAGATTCTGACCTAAAGCTGCTTCCGATTCGGTGGTCATCCGGTGGATACAATTTTTAGTGTAGATGTTCTCAAATTGGAAACTTGAAGCACAAGGCATGAATGATACGATTCCATTAAATTTTGCATATTGTCTGACAAAAGCTTTGCAATTGTCAAAATTTCTCTATCATATTAACACACGAATACAAAATTTTTCGAACGGGAAGAGGCCGAAATTTGAATAAACAGTGCTAGAATAAAGTAGATGTGAACTAAGAATAGGCATCAATCATACCTACATTTTTAAGGGGAGCGTCTGGCCAAAATTTTTGAATATGTGCTTTTCTGGTTTTTAGTCTCATCTTAAAGCTGACATTCTGCTCTATCCAACGGTACAAAAATCATCTCTGTACATTGATTTATGCGTTCAGGACAGATCAAGAAAGGGGGGAGGGTGTTGAGTTCTTCAACAAATTAGATAGGAGTTAATTCGGTTCATGGCACTTTAAATGCAGTGCCTGCTTGAGGAGCAGCTCAGTAATCCGCCTGGCTTCGCACGAGGAGGTGTGCCTGCACCTCCTCCAAGGATGTCACCATCCTTGAGTGGAATCAAGCTCCAATAACGTTTAGTTTCATATCCTTGCTACATTGAGTGCCTATTGCAATGCGCGCGGGACTTTGTCGGGCTGTACTGAACATTCACACTTATTGTCACGGCAAACCTATCTCCTCCTAAATGCATTTAATTATGGCCCTATGTCTTGGAAGCGGGTTTTCCATGAAATATAAGTAAATCTGATGGCTATTGTAAATTTGCTGAACCAGTGGTTATTCATCCTCGTAAGTTAGGGCCCGCTTGCAGAGACCCATTAACTTTGTGTATGGAGCGTAGTTATCCCGCTACATTGTGACCGCCACAACATGATGAAATCGCTTTTCTGTTTTCATTACTTACTTTGCGTTTCATTCTGTAGATATATTTACCATAGCTATATTGAATAATTGGTTCAGAGTGAACTGAACAGATGGTTCTTGTTGTAACAGTTGGAAGTAGGGTTCTGGGTAGGAGTTAGTAAGAGACAGGCTGTCACGTGTGAAAGTTCTTAAGTTTATGCTCCTCGGAAAATATCAGTGTATTCATTATCCTTCGCGTACTACCTAAACTATCGATTACATTGGCTTTGTGGTGTGGTAGCAGCGCAGAAAATTGCGGTAGCGTATGCGCCACAACACCGTTATATTAAAACACTTTATTACATAAATTACGGTAAAACATTGCACAAGGAACAACTGACTCTCGTGGACATATCGAAATATCTGTAAACCGACAAATCTAGTTTCAGCATGACGTCTCACTAGACCCTTGTTGCAGTACTGAAGTCCACTTTCATACTACGCGTTCCTAATCCGCACTCTCTATTCTCGATTCTAACTTTCTCTAAAACAATCTTACAATACTAATTCTAATTAATTACGAATTTGCAATACCTATATATTTAATAGAAGCCTTATATTCCAACAGTAAAATACAATTTACAACAAGCCCTCTACATATCACCCCCCACCAAGTGAAATCCATTTCACTTAAAAAACTTGCATTTAGTAAATTTAACAATCTGTACACATTTATTAAATTTCAAATTAGGTTATAACCCTAAATAAGAAATCTTAACAGTAAGCTAGCTTACACGTATTTACAAGCATTTTTAACAAACCAAGAACACTGAGAAAGACCGCATTATTTAAATTGTTGCCAATTATCCATTTGATTTGGTTTCTGTAGATATCATGCAATTTCCAATATCATCTTCTGGTTGTGTAACGGTTTTAGTTTGTTAAGATCATTTTTCTCAATTTTTATATGCTATGCCTCTCAGAGATGAGAAAGCTTCTTCTGTGTGTAAAGTTTTAAATAATGTTATATTCCCAACGATGATCCGACTACCTACAAGAATGCTTAGTGATAATGGTCCGGAATTTAGGTCAGATGAATTTGAACGTACGCTTTCAAACCTTAGCATTGTCCATGTGTTCTCGACGCGTTACAGAGCTCAAAGTAACGGGGCTGTTGAGAGGGGGAACAGATACATAGCAGAGTTGAACAGATACATAGCAGAGAGAATTTGTGAAAGGTATCGTTTGTGAGAATCCTGGTCACGGCACTAATATGTCGTGGTTATAGTGGCAGCCCACAGGTTCGGTATTTTATGAACCACCGTTATAAAAACACTTTATTGCACAAATTACAGTAAAACATTGCACAAGGAACAACTCACTACCGTGGACATATCGAGATATCTGTAAATCGACAAATCTAGTTTCAGCATGACGTCTCACTAGACCCTTGTTGCCGTACTGAAGTCCACTTTCATACTACCCGTTCCTAATCCGCAATCTCTATTCTCGATTCTAACTTTCTCTAAAACATCATTACAATACTATTTCTAATTAATCACATTTACAATACCTATATATTTAATAGAAGCCTTATATTCCAACAGTACAAGCCCTCTACATTGTAGATAACTGGTTTGCCGTTACCGGGTTGCCGTAACTCGATTTCCGGTACCAGGTTTGTCGATTCCTGGTTTGCCGTAACCGGATTGCCATCACCAAGTTCGCTGGTACAGGTTTGTAATGTCAAGTTTGTCATTGCCATTTCCGCAAGAACCGGGTCTGCCACTAGATATTACTCATGGTGGGATGGGGAATATAGCCTATGAGCGTAGCCCTGGAATGTAACTCACGAGCGTAGCCCTGGAATGTAGCCCGCGAGCTTAGCTCTGGAATGTAGCCCTGGAGCGGTCTCCGACAACACCCAGGCTCCAAGTGCCAAAGATCGCCACCATGATTGAATCGGATTACATGTTCCCAGGATGTAAATCAAATATCTTGGTACAAAGGCTACCACCCACTTTGAAAAGCTACCTATTAGCTTGCAAGACGTCGAATTAATGAAACGGACTGCAACTTCATTGCGTGCTACTTTGGGCTGCTACCAAGATTCTCACTTGGCAGCCAAACCACGTGCCAGAAACAGTCAAGATTGAAGCTGCATTTTTCCTTCGTCGAAAATTCGGTGAATAAAGTGGTGAGTAAATTAAAAAATAAGGAATAAGGTATATGGTGGTGAAGAAGGTGGTGAGTGAAATAAAACAATAAATAAATACCTTCAAATGTAGGTGGTTATGTCTTATGGTGTACATCATCACCCCTTCTGATTGTAGCCGCCACTGCCAAAAGCGTTGCGAACTTTCTTGTCCAAAGCATTTCGAATTGACCTGGCAAAAAAATCTATTGCGTGAAGGATAAAATTGTATTAATGCATCAGAGGCTATGAAATTTTTGTCCTCAGCCCTTGAACTCGGTCATTTATGGCCTGCGTAAAATTACACGGCAGACTCGCGAACCTTCGTTTTTAAGCCGGGACAGCGAAGTCACTAGTGGTATATCCACGTACAGTACTCGCGTCAGCGCGGACAGACTGCGATTTCCGGCGTGTTCAGTATTCAGAGGAACTGCGGCAATTCAGACATGAATGCATGTTTGATCTGCTGGTATGGTTTTAACGGTGTCATCGATATTACATGGTTTGTAGACGTTCAAAGCATGCTGATGCTCCGGTTGTCGCTAGTATCGACTGGGTAGCATCAATTTGAAAAGCCTCACTGGTTGGTATGCGGAATGCGAGAGCCTACGCTATCAGAAGTGAAACTATTTCAACTCTGGCAAGCAAGTCATACTTTAATGAAGAGAACAGGATTCGCGCGTAGTAAGTCTCGTATCAAACATTAAATTTCAGCAAACGTGCGTTAGTTTATAGTTGAAACTATTTTAACTGATTTACTTGCTAATTGAAAATGGATAAGCAACATCCTTGACTCATACAGTTTGGCACAGAATGTGCTATTTAATTTCCCTTTCCCAGCGCAGCTGCTATATTTTGTTTGAAAATTTTCGTAAAATGAAAAAAAAAACACAATTCTCACCACCTAACCTAAAAACGGCATCACCAGAATTAAACGTCTTCATATCGTCACGCGTTCTAAAATCGCCCGACAAAAAAATTTTTAAGGGCAACGCCTCCTTGCACTGGCAGCCCTCCTACCCTTCGTCATGCTGATATATCAAAATATTTATCGCATTTGTACGGGTTTGAATGCTACGTTATAATTGTTGCTCAGATGGAAGAGACGTTGATGCACCTATTGTTACCGTCGGTGCAAATCTTACGGTCAATAAATGTTTTATTTCGCTTGGATTTGTAGTTTCATTCAAAAAGAAGAGAACCATTTAATTCGTTGTTATTTTAAGTAACCAATCTCGGTTATTTTAAGTAACTTATATTTTTATATTTTTTTTGGCTGTCACTGAGAGCATGGTATTTATTGCTAGCTACTGATATATGAATGCTTCTCAGTGTAATATATAAACTCGTCAAATTCTTTGAGTTCAATCTCCGTAGATATTGAAACTCGGAAATACTTTTCGAACTCATGAACTTTTAAGTTATCCAACTCATTTAATATATCATTACAATGAATTGCATGCTGATTTTCTTCCCTAAAAGGGTAAAGTGCAGGAAATTCAGATCTACTTGTGATATTAAAATAGAATGAGCGTGAGAATGGTGGCAAAAAAATATTGTTGGTTGCTTTCATTCAACGCGCAGACGTTTAATTTCCAGCGAAAGTTTGCATCAAAAGATTTTAGTTTCTTACTGACGATTTTCAACGTTCACCAATCGAAATTGAAATTTTGATATTGGACACATATGGGAATTCTGTTGTTAGCTCGCCTTGGTTTCTTGACGCATAAAGGTATAATAATCAATTCCACTTTCCACAAATAAACACTAGGAGTAGCATGCATATTCCTCATTTTCTAAATGGTAGCATTTATAATGCGTTTCTATTTACCTCTTCAAATGTGTAAGCTATTGCAAAATATTGTTATTATTTTGATAAACATTAAGCAACTCATGAGGCATTATGCAGCTTTTTTCAGATGAATATACTATTTAATTTATTCTAATTAGGCCTGTCACCTCGACATATTACGTACATCTTCGAAGATTGCAATTGATACTATAACTTCGTAATTTATCTTCAGAAGATGACTTAAATTATCAGACGGCTGTAATCCAAATCTCTTCTCGTGAATGTAATCGAATTTAAATATCCTGCTATTTTTAAATCAAACAAAATATCGATAAGAGGAAAGTTAAATGAAGGTAAATGCTTTCCCTTTACTTATCCCAGACACTTTCATGTACTATGATTATATCTTTCCATTTCCTTTCCAAACACAGCGTAATAATTTAAAATCCTCAAATTCGAAGGTCACACCGGTTTTTCAGCCTTTAAACCTTGGGAGGAGGCGGAGGAGGATTCGTGTAGACGCAGTTGCCGCCTTGCGGCGTGACCTGCAGGACGGACGTGTCGATGTTGTTAGAGTCGAAGGCGTCCAGCGCCGCAGCCTGTAGGAGGGATTTATGTCAACGAAGTTGTGGCGGTTATTGAACGTTGCAGCTTCTGAAGTTTCCATTTTCAACAAAGTTTCAGTGTTTGTTGACCGCAACAACTTCTGAAGTTTCTATTTTCAACAAAGTTGTTGCGGTCATTGATTGCTTACACGCCTTAAGTCTCTGTTTTAAACAAAGTTTTGATGGTTGTTAATTGAAATATGACATTCAAATATGACAATCAACGACATTCTTGATGAGAAGTTTATAGGTCATAACTTTTTTATGAACAGAATTTAGTTAATATGTTATGTAAAGAGCCATTTTCAACTTTGCAACTAAAATACCTTAATCGCATTAGATTAGGTGCTGAATTCAAGAACTTTTGCAATTAGTGGCATGATATACGGTAAAATAAAAATGTAATAATTGTTCAAATGCTGACATATTCAATCTAACTACTGTGAAATATTTGTTCATTTATAAAAATAATTCTACTGATACCTCAGATTTATTTAGTTACCCATTATAACTTTGTACTCACGAGTGCGTCGGGGTCGAGCTCCTCAGTGCGGGACAGCACCCACGCGAACTGCTCGCGGTAGTCTTCTCCCTGCGCCAGATTTGCTCATTTTGGGATGCAATGTATCATGAAATCACAAGAATGTGCTGAGCGTAATTCAGTCTATAATGTATTTCCGAAGAAGAATATTTCATCTAAAATCTAAATGAAGTCAAGTAGTTTGATAATCATGAGTACTAATGATGAAAGAACTACTAATGCGATGAATATGTTTTTGTAGTCCCCTGCTATAGTTGTCATCCGAGGAATATTTAATAGTCAAAATGAAATTTCGTTTAGTTTATAAACAATTTTTACTATATAACATGAATGGGTATAAACTGATCTACCTCCAAACATTGTTCTACAGGTCTGATACTTAAGACTGGTTATAAATGTCCAACTTTTATTCCGCAGGCTGTGGCGCGATATTGGGATTCGTCATTCCCCTATAAAGTTTTAACTCTTTTTCAAGCCAGCCCAAAACGCGTCGTCTATCCTCCAAGTCATTTGTTTTATGGCCGCTCCTCCTTCGCTTTCGATTAATAAATTTTTTACAGCCAACTAACGGTCAATTTGATTATTTATTCATGATCATAAATGGGTTATTTAGAGTGCCCATGTTTGTATGCACTGAACTATCTCAGAGCAGGGTAAAAATTACACACTCTTTGTAGAGGTGCCCGAATCGCCGCCATTGCTTCTTTTGAAATATATTTTCCAAATTGTTAGAAATGTGTAATTTGTAAAAAGTCGTCAAAAGGGTTTTAATCACGATACCATTACTGGTTTACATAGTGACTCATCAATTGGGCGGGAATAGACATTAATTAATTGCTGTAGAGACTACACTGGCCTCCACGCCTGTTTGAATGCTGCTGTGTTGACTACACTGACCTCCGCAAAACTCGAAATGCTGCTGTGTAGACTACACTGACCTCCCCACAGCTTAAAATGCTGCTGTTGAGACTACACTGACCTCCGCACAGCTTAAAATGCTGCTGTGTAGACTACACTGGCCTCCCCACAGCTTAAAATGCTGCTGTTGAGACTACACTGACCTCCCCACAGCTGTAGACGGAGCTGTAGGTAGTGTAGTCGGTGGCCAGGACGTTGTAGACGATGGTAGGCTCGCCTGGGAACCCTACAATGGTTCGTCAGCGGTCAGGGCGTTCCCGTGCTGCCGTTGGATTGATCCGTCTTGGAGGTTAGCAGTGTTCGTGATGGTGAATCTCGTGTCGTCTGAAAATTTCATTTTTCTTGTATATAGTGTATGAACAAGGTCAAGTATCTATATATATGAAAAAATCATCAGAAATAAGTTACTATTACTGATGAATCGTTTGAGGTACGTTGCAATCATGATCATCGTATCGCATGCAGATTTTTAATAATATGATGTTCAAGTGATTTATCGAAAGAAAAATGAAGCTATTATCCTGGAAGCGAGTATGAAGTGCGAAGTAGATCATTAATGACATTAATTGCATATGCCGAGCCATAATCTGTTTAATATTTTTGAAAATAAATAACACGTAATAATGAAAGGCATAACGGATGTATGTAAAATAATAAGAACGACGAATTTATCAATCGCTTTAATTCATTACTTAACTTTGATAAATCTGCTGCTAATAGCGGTCAAAAAATTTTAAATGTAGAGACAATATGTGAATATTTCTGTAAATAATGTTTTCACAAACGGAGATTGAACTTTGAGACACACATGTATTTTTTCGATTTTACATGTTTGCATTTATATTTTTCACTTAATATTAAATTATCCATTCAGATTAACCGAATTCTTCTTCAGAGATTCCATTGGTTGCTCCCAAGTGCACTTGATTTTAACCACAACGTGATTCTTTTTTCCCTGCAGTACAGTTTTTCATAGAGATTAAATTTAGAGAGATTTCCTTAATAACTTTGATAAAACTGCCTTATTATAATGATACTGCTTTATACCCTAAATATTGCTTGAAAGAATATTGATGCGAAGAAATATTATTATTCTTACGTGATTTCCAAACTCTTTCCGTTAGTTCAGATGTGTCTTACATAGCTTTGAACGCTACAATACAGCCCGTGCGTATAAGCCATATGTGGCTTGCATAGGTCGATGATGCAATTGATTGGTACAAGTTGAGTAATAGTCATGGAAAATTTGCCTTACCTGGAACAACGTTCGTTGAATATGAATCAGAATCAGATGGCTTATTGAATATTTTATGCCGCCACCCTCATTGTACAAAATAAATGGTAGACTCACTGACAAGTGCGTAATCTGCCGTAACGCAGGTTCTTCCCATTTCGACTCCATCAGGGTATCGGTGAGTCTCGAACCATCGACCCATGTACTGAAATTTGCGTGTTTTATATTTAAAAACTGAGATTTACTGAATTGAAAAAGATTCAAATTTAGTTAAACTTTCATGTGAATTGGGATACATTTTCGATCAAACGTCGATATGATAAAGAAATCTTGAAAGTTTCAGTTTCTTGTTGTCTACCTCAAAGCCGGTCCATAATTGAAGCTTTTAAAGATGAGGAATGGGATTAATATTCCAAAAATGCTGCAGAAAAAATATATGCGACGAAAGTGAGTTGAGGCCCTCCAAATAACAAATCCAGTTAGACCTTACTTCAGAAAACATGACTAGGGTATCACGAAACTGGCATATTGAGTATAAATGTACAATTGTCGGAAAACAATTACGCTTCGACGAAAAACGCTTTGTTAAAAAAACCATACTTTTCAATAACATTACATGTAACGAGATAATGATGACCATGAAATTTGACACGGAGCTTGATTATTCTAACCAGATTTCCATTCAGCAGCTAGTCTGTTGTCACCTCTCAACAAAATTTTTCAGAAGACCTGCAGGCATTTCAATGCAACTTGGATACTTGTCCACGAGTTGGCAGTAGGAAGATATTTGCAAAAATAACTTAAAAAATTAGAAAAGTTTTTACTTTTTGGATTTCTTGCTTGTGACATTCATGCATGCGATCATCTTTTTGCACGTTTGGTGCTTTTTCGGAATTAGTTGAAATGATATTTCTGATAAGTTTTGTTCTAGATGGACTTTCGTAATATTGGATTGATAAGCTGGATTTCAAACTATAAATGCTCTGCTGTGTAATTTTCGTTTATATCATCAATAGACTCACAGAAGGAAGGTCGAACTCGTCGACGTTTTTGATTGAAGGACAATTGCCCTGGTCGAGGTAAGCGTTCGTCAGACCAGCCACGGCCAGCAGGAGTACAGCGGAGAACCTGCGTCAAAGATAATAAAATTGTGTATAAAATATCATGGGTATCACATCATTAGAGCAAACAAATTGACATTGAAAAAATATCACATCGTAATTCCAACATAATTTTGTATAAAATATGAAAATGCTCAGCATTATAGCAACAAAATTAAGTGTACAATAAATTAGTCATCACGTCATCAGGGTTGTTGAGAAAAGCAACACTTAGTTCGCCGATGCGATTAATTTGTAGCTGGTGCTAATTAGCATCAAATTTATTTCTTGGAGTTACGTCGTAATTATTTATAGAGGTGGGCAGCAGCGCGCCACATTATTTTTGAGATTGATAGATTAGAGTAGACATCCATGTAGGGAAGGTAAAACATGAAAATAAATTTAACTTTTATTTACTGTATCTAACCCGTACTAGTTCTGTTAGGTTAATTGCAATAAAGTGGCATAGATATGTTTAGAAAATGTTTTATTATCATTCAATGTTTATGAGTAAATCCCAAAAGCAGAACAATAAATATTTAGAGATTTCCAATAATTTGGGCCATTGTAGCGGCTAATGTAGCGGCGCTACATTTTACTGTAGCGGTAGCGGTAGCGCTCGCTACAATCTAGTGGGTGTAGCGGTAGCGGTAGCGCCCGCTACATTTAGAGCATGTAGCGGTAGCGGCCGCTCCATTTCAAAGTAGCGCTGCCCAGCTCTGATTATTGATATTAACAGTAACATGAAGCACTTTCTTCTACGAATATTCGTGGCGTCCACTAAAACTCATAATAAAATGTGAAGACGTGGAAAATTGTCGTAATAAAGTTGTAAATGTATATTAACCTAACTCGATTGCTCGATTGATGCCTTTCATAGGTGTTATATCTTTTTAGTTTGCATAAGCAGTTCATGCTAGAAAAGTTAGAAAGAAAAATGTCTTGGAATTATCTCAATATTGTATTACGGTAAATAATTTTTTGTTTTATTAAAACTAATTCTACTTTTTGTGATGATCGCGAAATGTGTATAAATATTCAATGCCTTGCTCACCCGTTCATGCTTGCGATGAAGTCAGACGATGTTGGACGATAACTGCGATTTAGACGTGACCGCGCACTCCTTATATCGTTTGCACCGTCGGCCACGTGGTGCACCGCCGGCCAAATGACGTCAGTTCCAGGCCGCGGGAATGAAGGCAAAGTCCGTCTGACGTCACGGCAGCAGCATTAACTTTTTGAAGTACTTTCCAGAACCCATGTGCTCATCTTTATTAATCAGCACAAATCTATTAGGTTCTTTATACATTTTACTACACAGTTTTCGAAACTCTGCAAAGGGCATATGCAAGAAATGTAGTCACTGTGAATATTCTTCATATCAATGAAATGTAACTCGAATAGAATTAATAGACTTGATTTCGTTCTGATGGATTGTATTGGTAATATGTGATAGTTTTGGATAAATAAATTGAATCGGTAGCAATATCATCAAAAATGTACAAATTTTTCTTTTCGTGATCTATGCCACTTCGATCAGGTACCGAAGCAGTATTCTCTGAGTATTCGATTGCACATTTTTATTGACGTCTTATAGGGGAATTTTCAAGATATTCGTCAATATTTTCATTGCCGTTCGAAAATAAATCAATGATTTCAGATTTAGGAAATCCCTTATCGAAAGCATTTTTAAACAACTTCTATTCAGGCTGATGAGTTGACTTACTATGCAGGAGAAGATTGTTGAAATCAATAAAATTCTCTGTAAGCAACTTCCGTAGTAGTGAAGTTTTTCCGCGGTTCGATTTCTTAATTATGAGACACCTCAAACTTTGAGAAGGAAATACAAACTGATTCTTCAGTTTGTTTTTATTATCGTATTTCCGCTTCTAGAGCATTTTTCAAAGTCGTATTTCTAAAATCTTTTTCAATGATTGATCTAATATGTTCGCTTGAATTATAACCTTATTTATTTTGGTGGAGAGATGGTGTAAATCATCGCAGATATTATCAACAACAATCTGCAACTGATTAATATTTCCTTAATTGAACATCACCTCTCTTTGGACATCTGTTATTGCCTCTTCTATTTTTTTAGGGACTTTCATCAAGTTTTTTTTCTGCTCACAGGCTGCCTCGCATGACAATGGCGTGTAAATGAACAACCCTCTATCAACTTTAATTAATATACTTCCGTCATAAATCTGTATTTTCGAATATTTTTTAAGGGATCTTCAAACTTGACTAGATGAAATTAGTTTTCTAAACCAAACCGTAAATGCACTAAGTAGAGTTAATTGTAAATATTTTGTGTATCAATTATTTTATATGGTGCATAAGCTTTCATTTTATAAACCGACATTATAAAAGGTGTCGATCAGTTTTTGTGGAAGAGATTGGAATGGAATTCAACACCATTAAAAAAAAGATATATTAGAGAGGGCATCATGAAGCATATCAATCTTCTCGAGAAAGAATTGCCTGCAGTAAAATCAATAGTGGAAACTATTGATGGAGAAGTAACTCAGTAACTGAAAGAATTAGAAAATCTTACCACAAAAATAAACTCAGGAAGTGACTGAAGTAAAATCGAAATTGCAAAAACAAAAGAATAATTTGATATCCTTCGACAGAAAAGTATCATCAATAGAGGGAATTCAGGTTGAATTAAAAGTATATATTGATGTTGTTTAAGGAAATATAGCCTCGAATATGAACGAATTAGCAGAAGTATAAAGGATTCTAGATAAACGATTCAGAAAAATTAAAAATACAGTGAATAGTGAACCTCAACAGTGATTTTCAGCTATATAAGAAACATTTCAACCAAGTTTATAAATTCATCTAGCTAATGTATTTTTAATCTTGGTTTAAAATTTAACTTCATGAAGTTTTTTATAAACATTTCATCGTTCGTAGTCTGTAATAAAACTCCTTTTAAAACTCTTGTCAATGGGAAAGGGTAATAAAATATTGAAATTTTGTGGAATAGTCAAAGCCATGTCGTTAACGGATACTTCCCTTCACCGCTGTGGCCGGCAGTACTATAAAGCTTTCGCCGATGGCTGTATGTGGCAGCGTTGGCGCTTTAATTCGTCGCTGTTACTGGCAACTCGGACAAAATCACTGCCGTTTCACCGAAATCTAGTGTTTAATCACTGGAGAGCTCAAATTAGGTTTCCTTAGGGTCCACAATTGTGACGAAATTTTTCTTGTAAAAGAATTTTTCTGACATAGCAAATTTATTGATGAATAAACCAATTATGAGCTTTCTCATCTCACTCAAGTCCACTCGCGCGCTAAATTGGGGTGAATTTAAAAAAGATTTGTTATCAATTTATTCATGCTGACCTGTTCATGGAGCGATAAAGCGATAATTTTCCGGTCCAGCGCATGTGATTCGAGTAGGAAATTTTGAAACTAATTTGATCAGTTATAATAGTTTAGAGTTTTGATTCGATTCGTCCACATAAGTGTTCTTTGTTATATTTTACGCAAGAGAGTTGGAGAAAAAAGCCAAATCTTATTTGATCTTTCAATAGTGCCTTCTACTGCGGTTTCATTGCACTCCTTACAGCAAATAAAAATTGAAATTTGCACCATAATAATCGCCCAAGGGATAGGGTAATCCAATCCATTCATCATCATTATTGTCAAACATATCATTGTTGAATTACTGGGCAAGTGTGTTCCTGCATTTACTCTTACCTACATTTTTGCGGGTAAGCTTTGTTAAAGACCAGAGAATTAGTTTTATTTATTAGCTTCTTGTTAGTTTTTTCAATATGTCGTACTAAATTCTTCGTAGGTGTTGGAAGATTGAAAATTAAATTACCGATAGACATTTTTAATATTGAATGACGTTTCGAATGTACAACATTCATTGTCAAGTTAAAGACGCATAGAGTAACAAAATTTGGGTTGACATATGAACGAAATCAAGTAAATTGGATACCATTCGAATAATGCTAAAATTTCGTTAATGTGATACTACAGGAAGATTTTACAAGCGCAAAAAACTACTCGGAAAACAATCTCAAAGTTCTGACGAAGCCGGTGGTTTGAAGGTTGAATGTTTGTCGGTACCGGGTTTGCCGTTGTCAGGTATGCCGGTGCCGGGTTATCCGCGTTCAAATTTGCTAGTGCTAATTTTGCAGGTACCATTTCGTCGGTGCCGTGTATGCCGATGCCGATTTTTTGGGCACTGGGTTTGCCGGTGTGATGGGTTGCCGGCACTTGTATGATGTGGAATGTGGTCTGCGAATTCAGCACTAAAATTTGTCCCTTGAATGTAGCCCATGATAGAAGACTACGAATGTAGCCCACGTACGTGACCTCTGAGGGAAGCCCTCTCCCTCGTTACACAGGCATCTGCTGCGCCCTCCTTTAAATTTGACCTCAAGTCATACAGTAGGTGCTAATAGTTGGTTAATAATGGTTTTTTTTGCGTCAATATCTAAGCACCCATCATGACGGACTCTCGATGCTGCTTTTATAAAACATACTAATCATAACGGAAAAAATTGACTGCACCTTCAAGTCCGAAAATTTGCTTTTCCGAATGCCTCTTAAGAGTCCGAATGGCATTTGATCGCGTGATTCGTAGAGAGAGAAATTGCCTCTTCTCAATGGCGTGTATAGTGTCCTCAGGCAAGACTATTGCCGACGAAAGTGAATATTGCTGACCATGAATGAATATTGTTTGCTGTGAATGAATATTGCAATAATTGAATTATTCGCAGCAGGCTTCTTACTGTCATGTGATCAAGTTACTACTATCTTTTGATCAATCCTATCTCTCCTTTCATCCTTTTAGTTTATTTATTTTTACTAAACGGAAAGGTGACCTTTGTTTTGTTTTTCCAATTTTAATTTTGGTGCCGTTTAGGGATAGAATAGGCTCACCACACTCAGCAACAGGAAGTGAGTCAGATGTGAATTTGCAAGATACTTTGCAACCTTTTTCGATACTCATAAGTTCGCCGGACTGAACATGCATAGTGAGCAAATGAGCAGCTGATCAGGGGCCACTTTCAAAACTGGCTAAGTGAACCTAAGTACTTACGCTCTATTTTCTTAACTATAATTAGTGGATTTTGCTTGAAAGGCCGTCAATGATTGCTGATGAATCTACGACCACTTAACCTTTTTTGAAGGTACAGGCACAGGTTTCTCAACCTCGGATATGCGGATATTTTTGCTCTGATGCTGGCCGGGGAAGGGAGGCATTTCCATCTTATCCATATTTCTTCTATTTCGAGCATCCTATAAACATTTAACGTTCAATATCTGGTGTCGATGTGTGTGCCGGCGGACCATTACATTATACGATGGGATGCAATGAGATTTATCTTTCCCAATTTGTTGAGTTCATGTGGTGATTGGTTGCCTACTCCAAGGACCAAATAGTCATATAATAGTGTATATACGTAAGATTTTCATTATTTCTTATTTTGTTTTATTTAATATTCAGATGCCATTTTTGGGCATGGAAAAATGGCTAATGGTTATATGAAGACAGAAATACTTCCTGGGGAGGTGAAGATTACGATTCTGGTTGATGAACATGCGCCATGAAATAATTTTAATCCTTGGAATAGAAATCTTGTAAGATGTCAACTATCAGTGGCTTCAATCGATGCACATTCGATTTTCCATGCAGGGTCTAGAAATTAGTATTTAATTGTCAGGTAACTATTATATTACATTGGTGCAACCTGATTATGTGATGAAACCTTCAGTTAACATGGAATGCCAGTGATTAGAGGCATTGTGATATTTAGTTTAAGGCAGGCAATTATATAAAAAACGTTTGAAAATTTATTGATTAAAAATGCGACAGAAACACTTGTATTAAAAATTAAAATATTCAAGGTATCGATCAGTTCGACACAAATGAAGACAATTTTCTATCACTGATTATTACATTTTCCAGTTTTCGGAAAAATCGCGATGATTAATTAAATGATGCCTCATTGACCAACAGTTAGTATTTTTACCTGAAACATTTCTCCTGAGAATTTGATGAATGCTACTGGCACTATTTTAACCATGTACGACAGCCATACATTCAGCCTAACAAAAAAATGCAGGTAGACTTTCCTAAGTAAATTGCATTCATTTCGAATCCTGAATTTCCGTGACAATGTTCCCGATTTTTGCTGCATTAAGGGGCAGGAGTGTAGATGCAGTCTCCCCCTTGCGGCGTAGGCTGCAACACGGCCGTGTCGATGCCGTTCGACTCGAACACGTCAAGCACCACCGCCTGCGTGAAAATCCACGTTGAAATTCCCGAAATTTAGAACTTTCTGGGGTCATACTTTCAAAAAAAGTTCAATCAATCAAAATTCAATCATTCAATCCATACTTTCAAAAAAATCAATCATTGGCGGCCTTTCAAGCAAAATCCACCAATCATAGACAAGAAAATAGAGCATTGACTTAGCGAGTTTTGAAAGTATGGTTCCCAGGATGTTTGTGTCCATCATTTACTACCTGGGTTCATGAAGAATCTCATTCAAAACATAAATAATTTTTTTACTTGAAATTTCCGTGAATGTGAATTGCATAGGATAAATCTGGCGTCAATCTCCCGGAGACTGATTAATTTAAATAAAGAGTATGTTGTCAAGCACGTATTAACTTAACATGAGCGATGAAGTATACGATTATGTATTCCCGAGATTTATGTGAAGTTTGAACAGCATTATAAATTGTTTAACGAATTTCAACACGGCAAGCAGCGTTTTTTTCAAATAAAGGTGAATTTGAGTTCAGATCGATCGGGTTGGAAACCCATTTCAACGATTGAAAATTTTGCCGTATTAATGATTATTTTGAACTTGGCATCCAACGATAGAGAAATGAATATACTGAAAATTATAATAGCAGTAAATCAAAATAACCTTGGATGCCCTTATCACAATAGTCATGTTTTTTTGGATGTTATCAAACAAGTAGTCATTTTTGGTTGCTTCAATGAGTCCCTCAACTTTATTACTGGATACGCGCCCCAACAGCCCCTATAACAATACCCCGACACGATAAGTATCCTGGATACGCGCCCCAACAGCCCCTATATACAATATCCCGACACGATAAGTATCCTGGATACGCGCCCCAACAGCCCCTATATACAATATCCCGACACGATAAGTATCCTGAATACGTGCCCCACAACAGCCCCTATATACAATACCCCGACACGATAAGTATCCTTGATACGCGCTCCAAAAACTCCTATTGCGGTACCAGACTTCAATCACACTAAATTAAGCATATATTCAGAAGATTTATTTCGTAACGACTCTGTATGTTTTCACTCACGAGTGTGGCGTCATCCAGTTCCCAGGTGCGGGATATCACCCACGCGTACTGGTCACGTAAGTCCCCAATCTGCATTGGAATAAATCAACATCAGGACAATAAATCTCACACTATTGAGTTCTCGCTCCCAAAAATCAGTGATTTATCAGGAAAACAAGTTTTTAACTGCGATCGCCATGATGTAGTATTTTTTATCTCGTATGTTGTGCCATCGAATGTATAATCAATTTAATCCAGGAATTTACCGGTTCAGGTTAACGCAATCATTAGGTAGGAATCTATTTGGTATCCTAGACTGGAATATACCGTGAATCAAACATGATAAGTCACAATGGGAATGTTAATTTTTTTCTCCTTGTGATAAAGTTGCACTCGTTAGGATAAATTTGTGCAATCCCTGCAATCACCACGAGAAGCAAAATGTAACGGTCAATTACTTGTCCTTAATTGCTCAATTCGGACAGTGAAAACGTTATAATCTTATATGATGCCCATGCTGCTTACAGACCAGGCTTGCAAGCTCCAATTACTGAAAATCTTCGTTGTGTAAATATTTTTTTTTGTGTTTTCAATATAACATCGATCGAGCAAGCTTGAGAGCATATAAGCTAGACACGCGGAAGTTGCATTAACAGCCTATTTTTCTGCCCTCAAGTGGGTCATACTGACCCAGTTTAATCAGGCATGATGTCATTCGTAGCTTGTAGGTTTATATTTTTTTCAAAAGTAACAACTCAGACGGGGAACCGGGGCTCGGGGAACATCAACAACAACAACAACTCAGATGGATCCTGTCAAGCCACTGACACTCGTTTCGACGATGAGTTTTGTAGATGCTACTTCATCCATTACATCATCCGGTGGAATAATATCGTTGATTATAAAGAGACAACTTTTATCACTTAATCGCGATGTTCGTTAATGGCAATTTATCGCGATGTCCGTTTAATTCAATATATGGCTATGTCCGCTTAAACTTTTAACGACCAGGTGTACCGTATGGTCGTCTTTCAAACATGCTCTGTAATATTATTGTGATGATAGGAATTGGCGCTAGTTGCTTTGAAAGTATTTGGTAAGCGTCCCTGCTTTGTTTCGGTGGTGCAACTCTACTCTTTGCCGCCAACTACACAGTACAGCGCTGATCTTGTTGGGAATCCGTGGTGACATTCACTTGTTGAACTTTTTCAATCTTTATTGGACTATGGTGGGAAAGTCAGATAAGTTACAGCATTGAAATGGTTCTTCATTGTTTCTAGTACAATGGTGAGTGCACATGCAAAATTTGAACATAAAATAAAATTAAAAGCATATTTCACACTGTATTTCTAAAGGCGATCGTTCAGTACAGTCGGAATTACACTGCATTGTTTGAAACGCGACCGTTGAGTCACGTTGGTCTTACGACCAAGCAAGTAGAGAATTACGATATAAAATAATGGTTTTCATTACTATTCTATAATTTAGCGCCTTTCTACAATATAGCATAAAATTTTTTATTCTCCAAGAAAACGTCCCAGTTTATGTGAACAGCATCTTGCTACTTTATTCTCAAGTGAATCTAAAGAAGACTCTGTGTATGAAGAGGACATATTGTATGCGATATTGGTTTCACCAAAAAACCTGAAACCAGTTCTGTTGGCAAATTTGAAGAAGAAAATGAATCAATCATGATTGAAATTAACAGCATGGAAGTTGAGAACCTGGCCTCTCAACCCGGATTCTGGCCTCTCAACCTGGACCCTGGCCTCTCAACCTGGACCCTGGCCTCTCAATCTCCACCCTGGCTTCTCAACCTGGACTTTGGTCTCTCAGCCTCCACCCTGGCCTCTTAACCTGGACCCATGGTCTCTCAGTTTGAACCCTGGCCCCTCAACCTAGGCCCTTGCTTCCCGACCTGAACATTGGTCTCTCAGCCTCCACCCTAGCCCCTCAAAATGGACCTCGCCTGTCAGCCTGGACCCTCATCTCTATACCTGGACTCGGGCCTCTCAGCCTTAACCTTGGCCTCTTAACCTGGACTCTGAACCCTCCGCCTGGACATTGGCCTTACAACCTTGGCCCTGGCGTTTTTGGCCCAACATCCTTGATGTTTTTCCAACATCAAGGATGTTGAAAAAACAGGAATTATTATTTCTTGCCAGTTTCTCGGACTTCTTATTGTTGCTAGCAAAAGGAATTTATAAAATGATAATTAACTATGCCAGCTGCATAATATCATCTATATTTTGTGCTCAAAAGAATAAATGGATCATATGGTCCCGTTTAATGTTGGAGTCTCGTAAGACCAAGTGGACTGAAATGTCGCCGTACATTTTTTTCAATATACAATTTTCCATACTCATCTATACACTACTTGGTGACCGTAATCACTAAAAATAACAAAAAAATTTCATGTGATTTAAAAAATGTGGTCTTAAAAAGGTTAATTCAATTTATCGCGATGTCCATGTACGGATCGTTGATCTATCAACTTCTGTACCTTTATGAATACTACGAATACACGGACCTGTTCGCAGCTGTAGAAGCAGCTGCTGACGCTACACGAACTTAATTTGTTCGCAGTTGTAGCTGCAGCTGCTGACGCTAAACTGACCTGAGCGCAGGTGTAGACGCAGCTGCTGACGCTACACTGACCTACGCTCAGCTGTAGAAGCAGCTACTGACGCTACAATGACTTAATTTGTTCGCAGTTGTAGACGCAGCTGCAGACGCTAAACTGACCTGGGCGCAGGTGTAGACGCAGCTGTAGGTCTCGTAGTCAGTGGCCAGGACGTTGTAGAAGCCGACAGACTCCCCAGGGAACTGGACGATGAGCTGACCGGGGACGTCCGTGGCGGTGCCCGTGCCGCTGATGACGTACAGGGACCCGTCGGCGAGGTTGGCGGTGTTCACGACAGAGACTGTCGTGTCGTCTGCAATTTTTTCCAATATTAAAATAAAAATCTGAACTTTACTAACGAAAAATGTTCAAACTGATAGCTATTACAAAAGAAATAATTGCTGCAATTATACTAATTAAGTGATAGCTCAGTAGAGGTTTGCTTTAAAGTAATCCAGTAGCGAAATCTATCAAAATACATTATTGTGATTTTGATCTTACCACCAAGTTTAAGGGCTGAACATATCATCACTTAGAGAAATGGAAAGATTTAGCCCAAATAGCAATGAAATTTTTGAAAATGTGTTAGTCAGCCTGACTCAGTTTGGCTCTACAAAATACATGGAGTCTCCGTATCTCGTGCGAAAAATGTCGCTTTCGGATCATGTGACCAATTCGGATTCATGTGACCATTTCATTGTGACAGATGACGTTTACTCACTGATAGCGCCGTAGTCTGCCGTCTCGCACTTGCTGCCAGTCTCGAAACCGTTCGGGTATCTGTGGGTTTCAAACCAACGGCCCAGGTACTGTAAATTGAAATACCACTTGTAGTTATTGCTTATCAAGATTTGAGAATATTGTTCAAACAATGAATACTCAACATTAGCGTTGGAGCCGATTAAATGAACCGAACTTTCATGGCATTATTTGTGCTTCTACGTTTCATTAAATGTCATTCTTATATATTACATTGCTCATTCTTATACATTGCGTCGCTTCATTCTTATAGATTTGAAAATTACATTCCTTGAATTCTCCGAAGGTTTTCGTATCCTTGTACGTTTGCATTTTTATTAAGTGATTAGATGATGGGGCAGTGCAAATGTAATGTAGCATTTATAAACCGGTTGACACGTTAGTTCAATAAGGAACCACTGAACTTCAGGGGGCTCTCCAGCGTTGCTTCGAACTGCTACTTCGTTACCAATGATATCCAGGAACGAAAACGTTTTCCGTGATGCGAAATTTTTCTTGTGTTTAGTGCGGACTAAGATTTAGGGAATTTGCGAAATCATGGAATTAATTCGGCAACCATGAAACTAATCTGGTCGTCTAATTCAAATTATTGATGAGTAGAAGAAATACTTGTTCCAGATGAAGGCTAACATCTAAGCTCATTAAGAGTTGAGTAAAATCGGGAAATTACTGAAATTTGAGTTAAAATTACGATTCATTAATCGTTTAACATATACATATGTTTGTTGGAATGTGACTGATATTATTGACAAATTATGCACACTTGAATGCTAATAGAATTTCATCAACTGCATTGAAAGCTGGACCAGGTAGAATTAAGACCATATTTAATTTAATTTTGAATTCAAGTTTTACATTGGAGAATATAAGACTCAAATTTAAACGTAGAAGTGAACACCATGTATTCGAAATTAATTCTTAGCAGATCAAATGTGCAGCATGAAAGTTAAGTGTTAAATGACCTTGCCTTTTTTTATTTGAAATGCCATTGGTTGACTTTTTGGTCTTGAAAAGAGAGGTTTGCAAAACAAGAATGACGGAACGGAACACTAGAATGCTTCGAGGATTAGTTTTGAGTTGTGCCTTTAAAATGCTCACCGGAGGAATTTCGAACTCAGCGATGTTCTGGAAGTCTGGACAAACTCCCTGGTCGAGGTAAGCGTTCGTCAGACCGGCCACGGCCAGCAGGAGTACAGCGGAGAACCTGCGCGAGGCACAAGAAAAATGTTCTCGTTTTGGCCACACGTAAAATGTTTTACACGTCGCCATCATATGATAACATGGAATATCTCCGTTGATTATTATGGTCTACTTTGTTTTGAATGCGATGTGGAATATATTTGGCAAAACATTATTCGATAACTTGTTTGTCTATACGGACTTCCCGATAATTCTTGAGCAAATTAAGTGAGTGATTGCTGTCAGTAGGTGTAAATTATCTATGAGGTCCTTTATAAGGGTTTCAATAGGAGTCTATTGGGTATTTTCTGAGGGCTTCATTAGAGGTCTTGATTAGATTTTCTTTGGGGATTTTGTGTTAGTTTTTGTAGATTGATATTTATGGGGTTTGTATCGGGATCAAAATGAGGGCTTCGGTGAGGATCTCTATGTGGGTGTGGAGGCATCTTTGGATCTCTGTAGGTGTCTCTGTAAGGATGGATCTCTGTGACGGTTTTTTCAAGGTTGTCTATGAGGGATTATATGGAATCTTTATGCGGGTCGTTTGAGGTCTGTAAGGCTACGCGGCCGATGGCAGGCAACTTGGACTTGAAGTTGTGCTTAAAAATACGATGGAATGTTCACGGTCGCCTCTTGGCATGAACTAAAGTTTTATCCAATGACAGCAATTAGACAGTATCGACGACTGTTAGTGTGTTTTTCATTTATTATGCTTATATAAAATCCGGCAAGCAGCGAGCGTGAATTGATCTTCTTTTTTCGGGACTGCAAGAGAAATAATCTCTGATTTATGAATTGAAGCTATTATGGATTGCATTGCGCAATCCATAATAGCTGGATTCCCAAATAATTGTAGTTGGCGAACTTCGCTGTTGCTCATAGGTCACTTTCCAGCTCCAAAAAAAGCGGTTCTCATTATGCGTCCTTTTCAACCCAGCAAAAATTTTTTGCCACCGTCATTTTACCGTAAATTACCGTCAATACGTCAACCCGTATTGTTATTCGGCCAAAGCTGACTCTGACCACTCATTAATTATTGTGTAATGTGATTGATCAATTATGTCTCCGCAATGAAGAAAACATGTGTTCTAAAATTATATATGATCTACTATTTTATTCTCCATCCACCTCGGTGATTTTATCGAACTCATTTATCGAACTCTCCTATTTCATTTATCGAACTCTCCTATTTGGTATTCAATTTCAAGTTTATAGGCTGGATTTATTCAATATTCGGCACAAAATATTCAGTACATCGTCCATTGCTTGATGTTTCTATAGGACTTGAGTATTGTGAGATGAACTCTGTCGCAAGTAGTTCAGAAAACGGAGACTTTGATATTGAATATATGTTATGTTATGTTATGTTATGTTATGTTATGTTATGTTATGTTATGTTATGTTATGTTATGTTATGTTATGTTATGTTATGTTAACTTATGTTATGTTATGTTATGTTATGTTGCAAGTTTTCACTTGTCGCAAGGTTCCTGCACGACTCATTTTGATATTCATCGTATAATATATCTATAATAACTCTCACCCGTTCATGTTTGTGATGGAGTCCGTCGTAGGTGGACGATAACTGCGATTTGTCCTTCACGTTGCAATACTTTTAGTGTTGGTGGCAGTGTCAAGTGTTGTGTTCTCACGCTCCAATCAAGGGTCTGTGTTTTATTTTAATTTATATGAATTTACTAATAACGTTTTTCCACATTTGCTTTACTAATCTATTTATATTCTTTGTGAATTTTTCCGGGATATTCACGGACTTCACTAAAAATAGAAAACGAGAACAAAATTTAATAAAAAAACTGAAATTTTTTATAGCATTGATCGGTCTGATTAATTGATTGAAAATCCGATCAAGGATATCTTGATTAGAGTTTCCAAGAATGAAAAATTGTACTCGAAATGAGTATCATGTCAGTCATGCATTAATTGAATAATCAAGGAATGTGTAGATACTCAAGGTTAAATACTCGAATTTAAATATTCTAAGTGATCGGTGGTATAGCACCGTTCGTTCTTCGTTCGTTTATAGCAAAAATTATGCATGCTGAAACATGGAAAAGTCATGCTTCTGTGGCGTTATTTTGATGTAGGAAGTATTTGTGTATGACGTCTGCAGATATAAAAACACTCGAGCTTATGCAATGAACTATTAATAAAAACTATGCAACGTAGTATTGTATTAGTATAAATGTCAGTATACAGCTATTCATTACATTAAAATTAACATGGGTATATATTTAAGTAGTTAATTTTTAATTAAAAAAATTTCGTTTATGAATCATAACTTGTGAAGAAAAGCGTTTTGACGGATATTGAGAGCATGATTGCCTGAATTGCAATGCCACTAATTCGAAAAAAAATATGTAGCTTGTTCGATGAATAGTATTTATTTATCTTTTAACACATTTAGTAGTGTTAAGGCATCCTCATGTCCGCTTTTAATAGTGGGATAAGAGTCATATAATAATTAACAGATTATTCAACAATTGTAAACTATGCTTTTTCTAATCGTGTTCCTCAAAGTCCTGATTAATTTTGCTTAACATCCAACTTCAGTTCTAATACAGCAAATTACCGTCATTTTTTACGAAATTCTTATTTTTTTGACAGATTCTCGAACATACTTACGTCATCATAGTTAAGCCATCTTTACATTACGGTTAGTCTTAGCGCAGAATTAAACTATATAACTATTCATACTCGACGTATACACAGAAACCCAGGTTATCATCCCCTCAAAATTTACGAAACTCTAGAAAATTTTATAGTCTGAAGCTGGCAATTTGATGTTACGTAAGAAGGTGTTTCTATGTTACGTAAGTAGGCGTTATCTTCACTGCCGTTCCTTGGCGCCCTGTAGCACGTATACCATCTCTCAGAATTTCAGCTAAATAAGGTGAAATTTAGCTTAATTAATTAAATTCATTATATTGCATATATATAATGAATTATATTGCATTATATTGCATAAATATGGAATTTCATATGTGAAATTTATTATTTCTTCTTCGATGTTCGAACAGGAAAATTAATTAAATTCATTAAATTTAATTTATTTTGATTATTGAATTTTGTATTTGAAATTTGTTATTTTTCTCCGATGTTCAAATAGGAACAAATGGTTTGTTAATAATCGTAAGTAAAAAATTAGAATGAGGTATATGCAAACCAACTCTTCTTTAAAACTTCCTCAATTCACGCCTTATATCTTGACTAATTTTGCCTCGATGGATAAATTACTGCAGCTAGGGATGCGTTTTACATGGTTTACTACTGTACATACTACGGTGACTAGGGAGGCTACAAAAATTGGATAATTTTTAGGTTAAAAAAATGTTTACTTCTATAATTTTGACTCGCCATTAATTTCCCCGGCATTTTCTTTTTCAATCGCATCTTTATTTTGCGATTTCAGCAAGCTACTTATTATAAGTCTTTAACAATGAATCATTTGATAAAAGCTGACCAATTCATCCACATTTTACAAGCAAATAATATGATGTATATACGTCTGATTTATTTCTTTTCGTGTCATATCTTAGTTGAAAATTTGACGGAGTTACCACTTAATTATATTTTTCTTTGATTCGTTTCTGTCTATGAATTTTCAATTAATATTCTTGCTGTTGCTTCAAGACCGGATAACCAAGCTTAGTCTCCCATTTCATACTGCAACATAATGGTGAACTCTCCGAGTGTTACGTTTAGTACGGGAAAATATTGATTTTTCCAGGTGTCTCTTCCGTTTCGAAAAAAATATTTTTGAACCGTCGGTGTTGACATTATCGATCATAATATTGAGTAACCCACTAACCTATGCTTTGAAATTTACTGTACGAGTTGTCTACTTGAATTTTCAACGCATTATGTTTTTTATTCTCTACCGCATAGGAAACCATTTCACTAAGTCTTCCTTGCTGGAAAAAGGTGAAAATTACGCATGAATTCTTCTTGTATAATAATTCCTTGCTAGCGGAAATTTCTCAATGTTTCTTTTTCTATGTAGCATGAATGTTATCCACATTTATTTAAATGTCGTTACTTAAGAAACAAGAGACGCCTTTTTATGTCTGCCCGGACATTTTTCTCATACAAAATAAGATTAATTTATGCCTCGTTTTGTCATCAGTTGAATGTTAATCATTTGTAATCATCCGCTGTGATGACCTTAAACCAGAGCATTCTATCGGCTTCACAGCAGTATTTTATTGTACGTGATGGAGCTTATCAGTCGTATGACATTGATAAGAGAACAATGAGACTGTCACTATGTAGGTTCTTGGGTTTATCCTTGAAAGTTATCTTTAACATTACAGGTTTTCAAAAAGTATAACTTCACACAATTTTTCCCCTCTGTTAGACTTGTGTTTGGCAGGATTTGTTTGGACGCACATTAGCGATCATGTGAAAGATTTGCAATCCCGATGAAATTATTTGAAATCCTTCACGCGATTTTAAATTATTTGAAATCCTCCATGCGACTTAAATAATTTTGAAATCCTTCACGCGACTTGATATTACTTGAAATCCTTCACGCGACTTGATATTACTTGAAATCCTTCACGCGATTTGAAATTATTTGAAATCCTTCACGCGACTTGAAATTACTTGAAATCCTTCACAGTCGCCTTAGGAAATTTGGTCGTACACTATACCGGCTTGCGGTGAATACAGTCGCTAGAGTCGTTGCAACTTTTAATCCTTCTAATCAACTAAACTCAATTGTCTTTCACTTCAAGCGAACAATTAAATTGAAAGATAATTCGAAAGTTAAAGAGAAGGAGCGGCTTCTTTTTTCTGCCGCTCCTTTTCCTTTCCAAAGTCCTTTGCCGCTTTTTCTTTCAAATGAGACTTTGATATCAGAAACATTGATTCTGATCATGATGTGTACAAATAAGTGCATTGAACTTTCTCCCTTGGTTTAGGTATCCTTTATAATTAAATTTCATTAATGATTGTTTGTGGTTGAAAGGAGCTTCTTCAAATGATGATGCCATCTTGTCTGAACAGCTGGAACATTTCTTGAAAGCATGAAAGTTATGATTAAAATTTACATTTTCTCTAGAGAATCAACTCAACAATCTGCGCTAATTCTCGAAAATTAAACATAAATGTCAAATAGCTCTGTTCTATTTCTAAACTTTTTCACATCATAGCATAAATTAAAAAAGTTGCTCGATTATAAAATCCTTTCAAAGACATTATTTGGGCATGTGTCCTCATTACAATCGTAATCGTATAACGAATTACCCATAAATATTTTTCTCATTTATTTTCGCAACACCCCAATGGCTTCCCTCGAGATTACCCCGATTCACCGCCTTCAATTCCACCACTGATTAAGTGCCATTCATTCGGTCCCATAATTGAGACGATTTTTTCCCAGACCGAGTCCAATCTGAGCTCAATCAATTTAAGTTGTGTTAGTGGACTTGATGGACTTGTTTAGCGTTGATGAGAACTTTGTTCTAGTTTGTACTTGTGATTTGACCGAAACTGGTGTGTATTTCCGATGCGAGTAGTTTTTTATGCACTAATTAATCCATTTAAATTGTGTTAGTGGACTTGATGGACTTGTTTAGCGTTGATTACACCTTTATTTTAGTTTGTACATGAGATTTGGCCGACCCTGCTGTGTATTTCCGATGCTAGTAGTTTTTTATGCACTAATTACCTTTCAAAGCCAGATTGAGAATTGATTGAATGTTTTCAGCAGCACCTGCTCCTTTCGAATTAAAGTAAACTTTGTTGTGGCTTTTTACGCGTACCTTAGAACCTATGTAAAATTGATATAAAATACGGCGCCTTGAACCGAGTTCAATATTTTTATTTCAAACGCATTTAAAAAACAATCCACACAATGGTTTAAAAACCATTGAGATCATTGTCGCCTCATTTCCATGTGCTAAGCAAACCAGAAAATCGCACTGTAGTTAGTGGCTTTTCGCTCAGTGTGAGTGTACGCATTTTACGCGTCGTTTTCAGCGTAATTGTCGCCCATGGCCGATAGCTTCAAAAAAAGTTATGAGATAGTAAGTTTATCAGCCAATCATTGACGGCCTTTCAAGCAAAATCAACCAATCATAGACAAGAAAATAGAGCGTAAGTACTTACGTTCACTTAGCCAGTTTTGAAAGTATGGCCCCAGGTTCTGATGTCTTCAGGGGGAATCATTCAACTCAAAAGTTATGAATTATTTTCTGGCAAGCCTAATGCATTAGTTAGCTGGCAGCAACTTTAATTTATAATCGGACAGAAATTAATAGTTAAGGGTTAGATCTTGCTTTAATTTTGACTTGTAGTATAGAACAGCTGTTTTTATTTCATCAGCGTTGTCAATATAATTAACAATTATTAATATGATTACTAATTATTCATACAATATAATTGATTGAAAAGTTAACTTGGCTAGATAACATTACTTACATACAAGATTGGGCCGTAAACTATCTTATATGACGACGTATATGATGGCATGATCAATTGCTCATTAAGGATGATCCCAAATATATAAATTATTTTAGGAATTAACTTAGCACCTTTTATTTTAGTCGAAAAATTAGCTTTTATTTAGCTTTGTTCACTTCAAATTTGAATTTGTTTTCTAAGTTTGATCGAAAATTCTACTCTGGTTATAACGATTCTACTAATTACCCTGAAAATTTTCTTGAGACAGTTCGTTCCTGGTAACTTCCACTCCTGGTAACTTTTTTTAGTTAAAGGTTGATTAGTGAAAAAAGATTCGGTTATCAAGAGATATTAGAATGTTGGGTGTAGTCATCGTAGATTTATTGAATGATTTATAGTTGTTTGAAGTTGTCGAAAGGACTTGTGAAAAATAAATTCGATTTTCTCACTCAAAACGATGAAAGGTTCACTTATGCATGGCCACAGACGGAAAATCGGAGCAAAGTCCTGGAAAATGTGTTTGCATTTTTGTGTATTCAAGTGTTTGAATGCGTAATTTTGTCGAAGAATACAATCATGTCATTCCGTAGCCTGCGAAAACGTTGAAATTCTTATTTCCAAGACAACTTCACAAGTTGAAGACATCACCCCCACGAATTCAGGATTTCCACACTGTTAGAAAAATGACCGTTAACGGTAATACCGGCGTTTCAGTGGCCGGTCGGCACGTGAAAAGAAACACCGTTACACCGTTTTTATTCCAATTTAACACCAGAAATCCGTAAAACATCTGATAAAAACGGCGAAACAGTTTATTTTCACGGAGCGACCGGCCACTAGGATGCCGGTGGGACCGTTTTTTCACCGTTTTTCTAACAGTGCAGCAGATCGAAAAAAATCCCTAGCAATTAACTATCACGAATTCAAATTGGTATAACAGTTTATCTAACTGCGGTATGACACAAATATCAAGGAATAGCCTTCAGAAGGCAGCAAAACCTCTAAGTTTGTAGGCTGTGTGTTTTCCAGCCGAACATTGGCCCTCTCATTCGGTACAGGCCACTCGAGAATTATACTAGGGCAGCAGTGTCTTGACATGAACATGTCTGACTCCTGGCCTTGTCTCGGTGGAAACGCATAAAAAATCCAGAACTTGAGGGTACAACCGAGAAACCCTCAGAAACTTCGACAGCTCGGTCGATTTTTTGAGGAAGACTTTTACAACGAAAAAACATCGGAAGACTAGCACAATGGAAGACTAGCACAATGGAAGACTAGCACAATGGAAGACTCGCACAACGGAAGACTCGCTCAACGGAAGACTAGCACAACGGAAGACTCGCACAATGGAAGACTCGCACAACGTAAGACTCGCACAACTGAAGACTAGCACAATGGAAGACTCGCACAACGGAAGACTCGCTCAACGGAAGACTAGCACACGGAAGACTCGCACAATGGAAGACTCGCACAACGGAAGACTCGCACAACGGAAGACTCGCACAACGGAAGACTCGCACAACGGAAGACTCGCACAACGGAAGACTCGTACAACGGAAGACTCGCACAACGGAAGACTCGTGCAAAGGAAGACTCGTGCAAAGCAAGACTCGTGCAAAGGAAGACTCGTGCAAAGGAAGACTCGTGCAAAGGAAGACTCGTGCAAAGGAAGACTCTTGCAACGGAAGACTCGTGCAACACAAGACTCGTGCAACGGAAGACTCTCGATCGCAACAAACTTGAAAAACATTTTCCTATTCAAAAATTTGCCCGCATCGTTGGAAATGGCTTTAAAAATCAGTGTTAAATGTAAGTGTCAAATTATTCCAGAGTTTTTTACTAGATTGATGGATCATGCTTAGCTGCTTATAAATTCTGTAGACAACTTTTCCATAAAATTTCGAAAGTTTGGAAATAATTGAAGTGGCAACATCTTTTGTGAGTAATTGTACGTCTTATCAAATAAATATTCATATCTCTTCACCGTCAAGGGGATAAAATTTTCATCTATGAATATATCTAATCTCGCAAATCTCAGCTGAAAAATGTAATCTAATAAAGCTTATAAAGCTATGATCACATAATGTATGAATTTCTAGGAATGGCTTTGCTTTTATTGTTTTAGAGATTGATTTTCGATGCGCTGCGCAATTGAGGTCCTAGTAAGAAAAGATTGAATTCTTAGGACCATCTTACCAACTAACCCAAACAATGAGTCACTTTTTACCACATTTGCCAGTTCGCTAATGCCATGAAAATATACAAATTAAAATAAAATTCAACTTATTATTCGAATTTAAAAAAAAAGCTTTGAGCTGAAAGTGAATTAACACTTATATTGCTGTAGATTTGCTGAATTTGCTCGGGAGATGTCGGCTTTCAGGCTTGTGTAATTTTTTTATGTGCGTATAGTTCTCGCCCACAAATGAGGAAAACCCTAAATTATTGCAAGAAATTATTGAATAAATATAACGATGTACAAAAAATATGTTACAATAAACAAATCACATTGAAACTTGACGGTAAAATAAGAACTTGTAACTGAAAAAATAAAAATGATTGAAAGAAGTTCAGCAATAGGAGAGGAGTCACTAGTGAAATGGAATGACACAGTGGAGAATATGGATAATGATGGAGTGAAAGGACAGGCACTAATTAGTCTTCCACATGTGCATCTGGAGCCTTGAAATCAAGGCCTTTCAGCTAGTCTGGCGTATCCGGGTCATTCTATGAATTATTTATAAAGAATTTGATTGTATGTAGGTCTTCGTAAAGGATCAGGTGGGACAATTAATTGATTGCTGAGCCTGACTTTGATGCTTGAAGCTAACTACGTCAAAGACCATGCAAGCGCTGATTGGTTTGTTATAAACGCGTATAGAAAATAAAAATTCACAGAGAATTATGTCTTCTTTTTATGGGACTGTTTTTAGTTTGATACTTTTGATTGGTTTAATTTCGACTTGTCTAGTTGCTCTTCATATTGCTATTCATGTTCAGCTGAATTGACAGATAGCAGTTGAGATTAATTAAAAGATTACTAATGACCTAAAATGGCAGATAGCTACATAATGAGCTAAAGTGGCAGATGGCTAATGAGCTGAATTGGTAGATGGTTATTGAGCTAAATTGGCAGATGTCTATTGAGCTAAATTGGCAGATGTCTATTGAGCTAAATTGGCAGATGGCTATTGAGCTGAATGGGCAGATAGCTTATGAACTAAAATGGTAGATGGCTATTGAGCTAAGTTGGCATATGGCTAATGAGCTAAATGGTCAGATGGCTTGTGAGCTAAAATGGTAGATGGCTATTGAGCTAAATTGGCATATGGCTGATGAGCTAAAGTGGCAGATGGCTATTAAGCTAAATTGGCAGATGTATATTGAGCTAAATTGGCAGATGGCTATTCAGCTACATCAGCAGATGGCTACCAAGTTAAATGGTCGGATGGCTATTGAGCCATTTGCCCTGTGTAGACATAAAAGGATTTTTAGTTCCTGAGCGATTAAGCTTTCTTGTAACGGCCTGGTGCCTGAAGGTTTGCCATGCTACAAACTTGAGGCTGGCGAAGGGCCTTCCATTGATGGATTTGCATCAGGCGAGTAGAACTGCTTCTGCTAAACCAGCGATATTGAGTTTGCTGGAGTGACTTGAATGTGATGCTGAACGTGTCGTCTGCGGCGGCTTGAATGTGATGCTGAACGCGTCGGCTGCGGCGGCTTAAATGTGATGCTGAACGTGTCAGCTGGAGTGGTTTGAATGTGATGCTGAACGCATCGGCTGCGGCGGCTTGAATGTGATGCTGAACACGTCGGCTGGGGCGGCTTGAATGTGATGCTGAACGCGCCGGCTGGGGCGGCATAGTTCTGTTTTGTTCATTTTTCTTTTGTATAGTTTATCTTACTTTAGCTTAGTTTAGCTAAGTTCATCTTAATTCAGCTTAGTTTTGCAAGGTGAAGTACAAGATGACAACTTCTGTTTCGATTATTAGACGATTCTTGCTTGTTATTAGCCTTCTTACAGGAGTCATATAACTGGTCTCTTGACAAGATCTGTTAAAACTGATGCTCTAAAGCTCAAAGATTCCTAGCATTTAGTTCACCAGCCAGGAAGTGCTTCTAAAGAGTTTGTTTTATTTTTATTTATTTATTTTATTTTACTTTTTAAAATTTTATTTACGATTTTTTTTTAAATTTTATTATTATTTTTTTTTAATTTTAGTTTGATCGTGCCTGAAATTCAATTTCTTTCATCTAGGGTAGGTAGATGTTAACTAATGTAATGATTGACTTGCGTTTGTATTTTTTTTACTTAATTTATGTTATTTTGTTGTCACTTCCACCATTACCTGGGCCTACTTGTTATTAGTCGTTAATTTAAATTGCAGGCGACACTTTTCATCCGATTTATTGTCGCAATGCTTTGTTCAGATTGAATAAATGAAATTTGGAATTGCCGTGGCTACTTGGCTCAGATGCTCTGCGCAAAGAGCTATTATAATACGAGACAAGAAAGTAATTTTCGTATGTATGCCTGACGCAGGCTAGCTCTGGCTAAGTGGCTGCTCAGTTTTGGAGATGTAAATTAGGTTATTGCATTTAGTTATCGTAATGGCTTCCCTAATTTCAACATAAAAAAAGCGAATGGACGTACATAATTATAATAGAATATTTGCTTATATTGTTACATATAACATCAAGTCAAACGAGAAATTACACATATTCAAATTAGAGTCTAATTCGTAATCATTCAATAGCGGTTTGCTTGTGAATTATTTGTAATGAAAAATTCTGTATTCTTACTTACCAAAAATTCGACTTAGGTTTGCGGTAAAATGTTACAGTCAAACCTCGTATATATCGTAATTTATGACACATTTGAAGGAAGCTACCATGAATCAGCGCTAATTCCGCGGCCACTGTGCGCCGTGGTCCATGCGACCGAATTTCGTGACCCTGCAAAATGAAGAGGCGGATGTTTGCTGACGCTGCAGTTTAGTTTGGCAATTTAGCCACCATTGGGCTATGACCTCGACCACTATTTTGGCTACCGTTCCGACCACTATTGGACTAGAATCTCGACCCACTATTTTGGATTACAATCTCGACAACTATTGGACTACAATCTCGACCTACTATATTGGACTACAATATCGACACTATTAGACTACGTTCTCGACCACTATTGGACTACAATCTTGACCCACTATTGGACTACAATCTTGATCCACTATTGGACTACAATCTTGACCCTCTATTGGACTACAATCTTGACCCACTATTGGACTACAATCTCGACCCACTATTGGACTACAATCTCGACCCACTATTGGACTACAATCTCGACCCACTATTGGACTACAATCTCGACCCACTATTAGACAACAATCTCGACCCACTATTGGACTACAATCTCGACACTATTGGACTACAATCTCGACCCAATTGGATAAATATTCCGTCTCTAGCAAGACCGACTACTTTCAGTTCCGACCGACCGATTAAAAAAAACGATGCTGTGACAGTGATTTTTAAATGAATACATTTCACACTTGAAGTCCTTTTGGTTCAATTTTAGGAACCTAAAGTGCTTTTAAAAATGGGCTGAGCTATTTATAATATAGTCCGAGATGGTGATAGCAGCAAAGAATATAAGCGTTCTTCTAAAGAATAACAGAAAAAAAACATACAGAATAACCCTACTCGTTCACTTGAAAATATCCACTTTATTTGAATAGATAGTCGAATTACCCGAATTAAATGGCCGTGTGCAGTAGGTATAGAGAAAGCTCTACGTTCTATTTGACTAATACATTGTATAATATATTTTTTAAAATATTAATGACAGTAAACCAGGCATTTGGAGCAAACTATTTCCTGCTATATTCTCATTCTGTTTAGAATTTGAAGCAACAGAAACCGGCAGACGTAGTTGAGAAATAGGGGAATGAATTTGCTGGTGAATTAATTCTATTATGGTAGGATGATTGGCCCAATATTGGAGCACAATTGGGACATGATTAAATCACAACTTTACCGATGTTGAACCATAATTGGACTACAATTTCACTAAAACTGGACCATAATTTTGCCGTATTTATTCATAATTAGAACATATTGGGACCATGATTGAATTGAACTGTAATTGACCATAATTGAACCATAATTAAACTACAATGTTCAGTGACGAGGCAGTGGAGGGTAGACGCAATCGTCGCCCTGGTGCGTTGGCTCGAATATGTTGACGTCGATGTTGTTGGTGGTGAACACCGCCTCTGCTGCTGCCTGTGGTGGTGATGATTGTCAGTGATGATAATTGCCAGTAATGATTGATAATTGCCGGTAATTATAATCGTAAGTAATGATTGATTATTGCAAACAATTATGATTGCAGGTAATGATAATTACAGGTACTGATAATTGCCAGTAATTATAATTGCAAGCAATGATTGATTATTGCAAACAATTATGATTACTGGTAATGATAATTTCCAGTGATGATATTTGCCAGTAATGATAATTGCAAGTAATGATGATTGCAGGTAATAACAATTGCAAGTAATGATTGATTACTGCAAGCAACGATGATTGCAGGTAATGATAATTACCAGTTATGATAAATAGTAATAATGATCATTAGCAGTAATGACAATCAGCAGTGCGTAATTATGTCATTCGTTGAAGCTATTAATCAGAGACTTATACACGAATCATATTTATTCAATCGGTAATAAAGATTGTTTTATTATTACTTCTAGCTGCATCACAAGTTGATGGAACTTGAATTTATTTATGGAAGTGACTTTTTGGAATAATTAAAATTATTTAATTGAATTTTGTAGCACTTTTTTAATATATTTTTATTTAATTTCATGAGTGGAGTTGATTGCATAAAAAGCGACTAGTAAAGTGTTCAGAGAAATTACGCTCTCGTCTCGTTCACCGATGTGTCAAGACAAGAGCTCTACCTCCGACCAGCTTAGCTAAATGAAGTGTTAGGGCAGTTCCTTCTTGTTCTTTGTATCCGATTTACTTTCGAAAAATTTTCAATTATTTTACTAGTATATTTGTAACAGATTTAGTTGCAGTTGTCTGTTTCAGTTTATACTCATGTAAGTCTGATCACCATAGTTTTTATTCCTCTTATTCAATTGCGGCTAGTAATTTTTGTATATTACTGAACATTATATTCATTACCCTTCGTTATATTTCTGTGGAAAAACGATTCTAAATGTTCTAAAGTGTATATAATGATGATAAAAATTTCATCTGATTTCTTTGTGCCACATTTTTTTAATACGGTTTTCATAGTTTAAGGCACAATTTTTCTATCGCTGACTAGACTAATGGAACCTTTATTGCTTCAAGGGATACTTTTTTCACTCTGTTACATGTTTACTTTGACCGTTTTTCAAATTTACTCTGCTAAAGTATATAATAGTTTAATATGACCGTTATTCTAATTCTTTCAAAACATGCATCGGAAAAAATAAATTTATAAATATATTTGCTCAAAAGTTACTCTACTTACCAGGACATCGGGAGACAGTGTGGGAGTGCGGGAAAAAACCCAGGCAAACTGATCACGAAACTCGCCGAGCTGAAAAAATCAGTCGTTAAATTTCGATAGTCAATTGTACAATCGATAAGAAGTTAGAGAAATAAGCATAAGGAGGTTAAAAATGTTATTCTTCAGAGTTAAGATCAAATTAACATTTTTCCGTGATTTGGATTCCCACTGTTATAGAAATGTGCGGGGGTGTTTCTTTCTGACGAACCCCCTTTCATAATATTTTAATATATGACCTCAGGTTAGCTCGGCAAGTTGTAATGACCAGGATTAATGAGGCACAAAGTGAAGATTAACGGGATACTTGTCGATCTATGGAGTATAGAAAGCTTACAGTTTATGGGAATATAGATTGGAGTTTGAGGTTGACACTTTCTGACTAAGGCTCACGACTCGAAGGGGAGCGAGTCGAACGTATATGCTGTTGTTCTCGGTTCTGACTGACTTCCTGGTTATGTCAGAGACCTATAAAGGTTCGCTATTTGACGTAACTAAGAACGTGAGTCGCTACCGGGATAAACAATGAAATGACTAACACAAGGAAGTGTTATGAATAGTCCGGAATCAAGGAGATGATTCAAATGAGGAAATTAATGCCTCAGGTCAAAACCATTGTCATCTGACAAAGGAATAATATTACAAACGAACCGTGGATTCTGGAAATACTGATAAAAAAATCTCATGAGCGCATCGTTCTATGCTTTCAAGTCTCACTCATTTCTCTGAGTGTAACTTCCACTTTTATATTTGAATTAAACAAAAAAAACTATCGCGTTAGTGTGCATTTTTGTATCCAATGTGATCTTTGTATCCAATTTACTTGCAAATTTTTACACATGAATTTATTTGCAAATTTGTAACAGATTTAGTTGCAGATGTCTGTTTCAGTTTACTCCTGTAAATATGGTCACCAAAGTTGTTAAATGGGTCACCTGATCGCAAGAGTATGCGCAGTAGTAGGCGTCGTAGTCGATGCCTATGACGTTGTAGACGCCGAGGCCCACCGGCGGCGCTATGACCACAAAGTGGCCAGGAGTTGCGGTCTCTATTCCCTCCCACTCCGATGACACCACCGAACCATTGGCGGTCAGACCACTGTTAACGATGCTGATGTTGCCGTTAGCTGCCATGTGAACATAAGTTTGAGTTAGAAGCGTACACTGTTCGAAAAAAATTAGATCAGTACTCATTGCAGTGAGTGACAGAGAGCGCATTTTCTCGTCCGTCCGTGACTTCACGTCACGGAAGGACGGACATGACGAGCACAATAGCGCCTTTTTTCCATAAATGATAAATCACTAAAAACGGAAAAGAACTGTCTCACCGGCGTTCAAGTGGCCGGTCGACATGTGAAAATAAACTGTTAACTGTTTTTTTCTGATGGTTTTTATGGGTTTCTAGTGTTAAGTTTGAATAAAAACGGCAGTAATGTGTTACTTTTCACGTATCGGCCGGCCATAGAACGCCGGTGAGACCGTTTAACAGGGATTTTTCTTAAATTGTAAAACACCACTCTTACAGTTATTTAGACATGCCTACAGGATTGTATAAGGCCACAAGGAGTGCAAGGAGAGTTTGTGCAGGATATCCCCATTAAGTAACACAATTTTGGTCAAATTTCAATCGCGAGTCAAATTTCAATCTCAATAAGTACTTACGTTCGCTTAACGAATTTTGAAAGTATGGCCCCAGGACCAGGGCGGCGAAGACGGCCTGCCTGCCTAGGGGTACTAAGGTGGTGTTCCTTACTGGCCTGGGACTGCTGCGTCCGAAACGCTTACCAAGGATGCGTAGGATACGCGTATGATACCCACACGCTGGCCGATTTCATGGCCATAACTGTCACTTACATGCGGTCACTAGCAATAATACATTCGTTTTTAAAAAACATGCGTCATAAAAAATAATAAATTTTGAATTATCGTAACGAACGAACAATTTCCGGACGCGCTGGTCGAGAGTTGCTCTCCTTCCAACTTGTTGAACGTTGAATTAGTTCAGCGATGTAACTTATTGATTTTCTTCCCCTTATTTCATTGTTCAAATATTCTTGCTTGGAGAAATGAATTTCAAATGTTCAATTAGTCTATCGATGCCCTAATTTTATTTCTAAAAAAATTTATAAAAAATTTTCTCTAAAAACGTACCAGGAAAGCAAAAAGAGTGACCCAGTATTTAATATTTTAAATGAATGAAATAAATTATGTAAGCTCACTTATTTTATACTGAAAATTTTCATCCTCAATGGCCAAGTGAACTGAGAGAAATTCCCAAGAATTATGCATCACGTGTTGTAGGTAGTTTCTTGCGCAATGTTGAAAAATAAGCTTAATTTTAAACCAAAATAGAATGATTCAAATCCAGAAATCGAAATTAAAATTTATATAATGAGCTTGAGAACTTGAAAAATGCAGTTCAAATTTACATTAACGTGATTAAAATATGAATAAATAATGAATAGCAGCTACTCATACACCAACACTCACGCAGTTGGCCGTAGTCCGCAGTGCTGCATGACAGTCCCGCCTCCAGACTGCCGGGGAACTTCTCGATCTCATACCACCGGCCGAGATACTGTGCACCGTATAATTACTATAATTATTGTAGTGCACCGTATAATTACTGTTAACCAAATTATTGTAGTGCACCGTATAATTACTGTTAATCAAATTATAATAATGCACCGTAAAATTACTGTTAACCAGATTATTATTATAGTGCGCCGCATAATTACTGCTGACCAAATTATTATAGTGCACCGTAGTAATTACTGCTCGCCAAATTATTATAGTGCACCGTATAATTACTGTTAACCAAATTATTATAGTTCACCGTATAATTACTGTTAACCAAATTATTGTAGTTCACCGTATAATTACTGTTAACCAAGATCCAACCTAGTTTCCAGTGGGAGAGCTTCCAACATATGTAGTTTATCCCGATGGAAAGTGAAAAATTCACAAAACTGGATAGTGAGATAGTGAGAAATTCACAAAGTTTGTTAAAGTCAATAAAAATTGACAAATCAAGGCCACTGGGTTTTGTCAGAAAAGCTAATAATCTACCCCGAGAAAACGTAAAGATTAGCCCCCTACCAATAAAGGCAATTACTTCACAGCCAAATCTAACTAAGCCAACTCAAAACCTATTACAAACAGAATACAAAATGGAATATCAGCGTTTCATACTAAAATTCCAGTAAATGAAAACAGGATTCCGTCCTAAACCATAACGACTATCGTTAGATGAATTCCACACTCGTGATCTGCATCATTACATTAGAGTCGAGATTCAGGCAATTTCGGGGAGCTTAGCCAGCGATCTACGAAATGTAGGTGTCACTCGTTATTGATGACAATTTTCCCCGTCAAATCCTGGCTCCAGCAATATCTCCAAAACCTGGACAAATAAATCAGCTGCCCAGCTCCACCTGCCACTTCAGCGAGATCAACGAAAAATAACTTTGCGATAATGCATGAACAACCACGGATAAGTTGACCATGACGTACAACAAATTTAGTTAAATACTGATTCTCAGATACACTTTAGCAACTCCAAATAAGATCACAGTATTGAACTTCAGTGATCATACCGAACGCTGAGCGTTAAAATAACAGTAGCGAATGCAACGCGTGAACCTGAACAAAACACGGTACTCAGTGACGGTAGTACAGCACAGCTGCAGTAACTGTACCCCCTCATCTATGGCTACATCAACTGTTCTCAATGTTATTAATATTTTAAAACTAATAACTTAAGTTATTCCTTCCCGGTAGGCAGATTGATTAATTTCAGTTAATCTCATTAGGCTAAGGGCTAATTAGTCTCATTTGATCGTTCCTACTTCAGCCTACCAGATAAAAACTCTCTGGTCTGGGTAGCAGTGTGTGCTTTTTTTCAGTGTCTGTTGTCAGATGTGCCTTTTCCGGCCAAATTATTTGATTTGGTCATTTTTACAATTGAGTTAGCGGGATAAAATATGAAAGCTTTAAACCTAATGTAATTTTTAAGGTTCGAAAACAAAACACAATAAAATTTAACTGTGAATAGTAAATTTACTAATGAATTTAAAAACGAATTTGCTCTGGCCTTCTTTGTGAGTTAATTTAGCCGTTTTCTTTTGGAACCCTTGGATGACAAACCATTTAGTAATCTGTCATGTTGCAATGTGCTAAGCATTTTTTATTTTTTTTTAGTTTTTGTTCGGCTTATCGTCTTCAAGTTGTCTGATTTTACCTTTTTAATGTTCGTTCAGTTAAGCTGACAGTGTAGGCATTGACATTCTAATTCCCATCCGTATTTCATGCTATAGTACGTTATTCATTCATTTACACATTTTAATACGTAATTCAGATTTTAATAAGTTGTTTCATGCTTTAATATATTTGACAGGCCTGCGCTACTGAGCGGCCATTGCTGCTGGTATTATGCATTTTGCAATGTTATCTCAATGCATGATAAATATTCTTCCCCTACAAAACGAAAATTTTATAATTGGACTAGATGAAATAGCACATCTCGAATAATTGCCTGGATTGAGAAGGTTGCTCATTCCGGAGAGACGTTCTCTTACCCTTGCATAAATTATTGCATATGATATAGCAAGTAATTGCATATGATCTAGTGTAATGCCAGAAAAATCTACTCGCATCATCAAGATTGGCCAGAAACGGCAAATATTGCTAGTTCATCATTAATCTCTTATGCAGTGTAGTGGAATTAATACTTGTCAATTAATTTTTTCAGGTTAAAACGCTTGTTGGAAAATTTTTCAGTCTAGTCACACCGGTTGATTTTAGTGGAAACCCTGATATATGTGTCATATTGCTTAAATATGAGACGCCCATCCTTAACACGCAAAAAAACGCACAACTTATTTAAATTACTTCAAAAATGCCATGTAAAAATAATGAAAGATAAATCAGCATTGAAAGAGCACTGTACAAATCGAAATAATAATCGAAATATGAAGCTGAAAGTGTACCTTACTTGCACCAACCTCTTCATGATGCGTCCCTGTGTAATAATGACTGTGTTATGTATGCCGGCTCAGCCTTTATATTGAATTGCTCACACAGATGGCATTTTCTGCGCTTATCGTTGACACTCAAATATACGTGAGCTTAGCTCCAATTACGAATTCCCCTCTTTCTGCGACTCAGGAAACTGGACGCTGTTATGATTTTTCATGAGCTCGGTTATCCCGATTTATTTTTTAAATTTACTTTTCTTGACGATTTAATCTTTTCCATTGAATCCTCCACGCCACTCTACGTTGCGACAATGGTTGCTGAAATATTAAATTTATATGTAATTGACGCCTTGCGCCAACGTTTATGATTGTTGAAAACAACTTTGGAAACTGAATACAGAATTTGTATTTCTTACTCGAGTGTCGAGAAGTCGAGAGTTTCAAAAAGAATGAATTTGTTAAAAGGGATTACTGTTAATCCCAGAAGCGACCAGCCAACAGTATTCACGTTTTGTTTCTTTTTATTCGCGGATTTCATCGTCACTAAATTGCCAGTGAAAACTCGATTGAGTTGCTAAAAGCACTCCGGAAGCTCCTGTCCACCTGGCATCTGACGATAAATCAATGTTGATCCTAACATTTTTACGGCAAATTTACGTCAATTTAAATGTTTTTCAACGTTATTTGCCTGCTGTTGAATATTGTTTTAACGTTATTGCCACTCCGTGTACTTAAGCCGCTGTGTTTACTTAATTTTTAGGTCGCTACGTGCACTAGGGCCATTACTTATACTTACACCGCTACGTGTTCTTAGACTGGTAAGGGTACTTAGGCTGCTACGTTTATTTAGGCCACTACATGTGCTTAGGCCGCTACGTGTACTTAGGCCGCTACGCGTACTTAGGCCGCTACGCGTGCTTAGGCCGCTACGTGTACTAATGCCGCTACGTGTAGTCAGGCCGCTCCGTGTACTCAGGCCGCTACGTGTACCAAAGCAAGTTTTGATAGCACTGTACCAGGTCAGTTTATCCACCCCTATAGTTCCACCCTACCCTCGAGTGTTACTCAGGTCATTGCTATCACTGATGACAAGCCACCTGTACTATCAATTTATTTAATGGTCAGATGTAAGGCTCTCAGCCTTCGTCTACGAGAAGCAGATTACGAACAATTCACGATTGGAAATTAAAGCAGCACTAGCGCCAGCTAATGGCCGGTCATTCGTCGGCCGCCTATAAACAGTCTTTAATTATTAATTCTTGGCTGTAATGGGGGATGCTGGAGTAAATATGGTAGCATATCATTCATGTGTGATTGAATAACTAATAATCACGTGAATTGTTTGAAAAGAATAGTTTTGGAATTTATTAGTAGTTTATTTTTTAGGTAGCCAACCTCACTCAAGACTCACATTTATCAATGATTGGGACCCTAACATTTGTATTCAAGTTTGGAATATTTTCAATTGGAATTTCATTTGACTGCACGCATGTCCTCTCTCTTAATAATATTTTATCTAATTTTGAGATGTATTATTTTTACTCTTTATTAACAAACAGCGAGTTACACGTCATAATGTGAATTAATCCTTTGGTTTCAACCCATGAAGTTTGAATTAATTCAAAAGTGTTGTCTCGTGACCCCAAAAGACTCGGTTGCTTGAGTGTCAGCCTTTTAACCTATCACTTAGAAATTGTCTGAATCTAAATTGATTATAAAAATAACTAAGAAATCTTGTGTTGAGGAACTTCATAACTATTGTCAAATTTTTCCCATTCGAAATATGAAAATTACTTTGCGAGTTAAAAACTTGGGGCGACGGTCAACATATTAATTTTTTCTTTGTTTTTCAGTCAACGATCTAACAGAACATTTTTCGTTATTTATGCCTGTTTTTTTATTATGAAAATATAAATAATTCTGGAATGTCAGGAAAATCTTTATTTGGAAAAATTTTCACTAATGAATTAAACTATACTGACAATTTCAAATGCACATACAACTTTTTTCAATGTCTATACTCGACCAAAAGTTTCTCGCACCCTAAGCGACGCTCTATTTTCTTTTTCAATCATGAATTTCATTTTTGATAAGTCGCCATCAGCCACGCCGGCGGCTCCCGCGCCTCCTACAAGTGCCGGGCGTCCAACCGCGCCGGCACAGCCATCTCAACCTCAGCAACCGTCATAACGGGTGAGTTCATGGTTGAATGCTTCCATTTTCACCACCATCATCACGGGAGATTTTGCGGTTAAAAGCCACCACCATCATGACAGGTGAGTTCACGGTTGAATGTCACCACCTTCGCCGCCGTCATCACGGGTAAGTTTATGGTTGGATGCTGCCACCTTTACTACCGACATCACCGGTGAGTTTATGGTGCAGTGCCGCCATCGATCACGTGCCATGTCTATATTGAAGAATGTTTTGTCTTTCATGACGTTAAGTGCTAATTTCAAATTATTTCAGATAATAAGTTATCGTATGTAAAGCCTTTTGATTTTTGAAAAAATTTTCTTCGTTCACGGAATTTCGAGTGGAATATTTGTAACAAAACTAAATTGAGAACTGAGCACTTGTCAGCGATCTTTCAGCCCCCGTTTACCCGTCACACTCAAATAAACCAGACTTCGTCCAAATTATAATGTACTTATCGTCTTTACATTGGTCATTCAGGCCCAGTTTTGCATGACTAAGGGTGTATCAGAGATAAGACTTCTCAGCGAGTGATGGTTTTAGTTGGGGTTAGCGGCGTGGAAGTTTGGCTTGTGTCATCTCACTTATTGCATAATTAATTGAGTTGAAATTCAATGCAATAGAGCCGTGCTATTGCCAACGTCAGATGGTGCCTCGGAATAAGTTTTATCTTTAGTTAGCTTTAATCGCTATATCAACTACACTTTAACCTTTAATTTCTATACTGAAGGGACCTCACGGCCCCAGTTAAACCTAGTTATTAAGATGGTTAATGTATCCGTAGACGAAGTGTTATAAACATGGAATTGCCAAATAAATTGATGGTCGAGAAAAAAGGATGTAGTAGTGATGTAAATCAAGCGAATTTATTTGGCGTTATATTGGCTTTTAGAATTAGAGGTCTCAGTAAACTGGCTCCAAGACTTGCATCAAGCTTCGAATTAGATTTTGTCCGTGCCAGCTTGATGAATTTCCAAAGAAGAAATTATTGAATTCTGCTTGGATTAACTTGAAAGAATTTTAGTGAAAATTCTGTTTACCTTTGGTTGTGTTAACTTGAAAGAATTTCAGCGAAAAAATTCTGAATTCTGGCAGTGTAAGCCTGATGAATTTCTATTGTTAGGGTTGCCATAAGATGCATTTTAATTCCGTTATTTTTAGTTTAGACTGAATCGACTAATCGTTCAGGTCCGCACAATAGGAATACAATAAATTAGTTTTTGTCTGGTGCGGAGTCGTGACGGAGGAACTTTCCTGTGTTTTATGAGTAGGCTGTTAATGTGTGACCATTATAGTCGCCATCAGCCACGCCGGCGGCTCCCGCGCCTCCTACAAGTGCCGGGCGTCCAACCGCGCCGGCACCGCCATCTCAACCTCAGCAACCGTCATCACGGGTGAGTTTATGGTTGAAAGCCACCACCTTCACCACCATCATCCCGGGTGAGTTTACGGCTGAATGCTTCCATTTTCACCGCCGTCATCACGAGTGAGTTTATGATTGAATGCCACCACCTTAACTACCGTCATCACGGATGAGTTTACGGTTGAATGCCAGAACTTGCGTCAATCTTCGAATTAGATTTCGTCCGTGTCAGCTTGATGGGTTTCCAGAGATTAAATTATTGAATTCTGGTTGTATTAACCTGAAAGAATTTTAGCGAAAAATTTGTTGAATTTTGGTTGTGTTAACCTGAGAGAATCTTAGCGAAAAAATTTCTGAATTCTGACTGTGTAAGCCTGATGAATTTCTGTTGTTAGGGTTGTGATAAGATACATTTTAATTCCGTTATTTTTAGCTTAGACTGAATGGACTAATCGTTCACGTCCGCACAGTAGGAATACAATAAATTAGTTTTTGTCTGGTGCGGAGTCGTGACGGAGGAACTTGTCCTGTGTTTTATGAGTAGGCTGTTAATGTGTGACCATTATCTGTACCTCGTATATACTATTGAGAATAGGTTCGATTTATTTACGGTTATAATATGAATTCATTTTATATATCTTATCATTGTTAGTTATCCGTCAATTATTCTAGAATTCGATTGAATAGTTTTCGTATTTTTATTTTCAGGAAAGTTTATAGCTTGAAACTTAGAACATTAGATCCTAAATACATTATACTCTGACTTCATCTTGAAACATCTTTAATGATTGGGTTTGAATGTGTATCGCGAGCTATATGAGCACTGTAAATTTTTTTCTGGATTTTCGCCTCATGAAATTATAAAATATTGGTTGATAGATGAAAATTCCATTTCACTAAAATATTTGCCAGCTCATGTAGAAAATATATGAAGACGTATTAATATTTAAGTGGAGTAAGTTAGGTAAATACATTACTTCCTCACGCTGCGCTTACAACTTATTTTTCTTATATTTCTGATGATTCTTCAACGTTCGTGCGTAATGTTTTGCTATATATTTATGAATTTTCGGAAAAATTCGTTTTATGTTGAATAAAATGATGTGGTTTGATATTGGTAATTGTAGTAGTCTTTTTATCTGATGTTTTTTTATTCTCTTCTTTACCTCAATTTTCATGATGATCCTGTGCCACATTGTTCACGATATGCCGAAATACTAATTGTGTATGTTTGGCTGAGGTGTAATATAAGGATTTTATCCCGAGGGAATATGAAGGGTTTTAGCCCGAGTGAATATGAAGGGTTTTAGCCCTAATAAATATGATGGATTTTAGCTCGAATGAGTATGAAAGATTTTAGCCCGAGTGAATATGAAGGATTTTTGCCCGAGTGAATATGAAGGGTTTTAGACCGAGTGATTATGAAGGATTTTAACCCGAGTGAATTTGAAGGGTTCAAAACCAGTTCTATATTCTCTTGTACCGAAGCTCTCAGGGTGAGTTTTGACGCCACAGGTTCATGGTCGCTATTGTACGTAGAACCCAGGCTAGCTCTCCTGCTTCACGTTTACTGATCGTGCATTTTGATATCGAAGTCCCGCGCTTGCCGTAAAATTTGGTGCACTATAACAGGCCAGCGTTGCAAGCGAACATGATGCATGATGGAAAAAGGTGGGTGACGGGGAATTTCTGGTCACCAGAAAGCTTTTGAAGTATTTTGAGGCGGTGAAATTCCCTGTTTTGTTAAAGAATGGAACTGTACAATATGCAAGATGTGAAAAAAAGTTATAGATTGACTGAGCATCAAGGGAAATTTAGAGATATATTTCATGATATTGAGAGAGAATGAAGAAATTCGAAAAAATTAACATCTCATTCATAATTTTTCATGATTAGCGGTTAATTAATAAATTAAATGATGAATAATTATTTAAAAACTAAGAAAATGGGTGTGAAAATAACAGTGAAAACTGAAAAAAGACTAACCTGGTTTGGTCATTTAGTCATTATGTAAGAAAATTCTTGATTTAAATGTTTCATAATCAGTGCTCTTAAATAGTTTGACGAACACAGAAATTTTGAATTACTACCTATGACATGTATAAAACTTGAATGGGTGCATTCGTTTTATTATTTTTCGCATATTGATTTCCGCATCTGTCTAAGTCGAAATTGTGGCTAAATAATGATATCGCTAGTCTGTTTTATTTGTAATTCATCGAAATTTTAAGAGCAAATAAATGGTGAATATGTGGAGAATTTGCATGCATTTTTTTTTCTTTTAAATTATAAATGTCGTAAGTTCTTTACCTGCCATGTTAGGACCAAGTTGACAGTCGCTATTTATAGGCTCTCGTTTGATCACTGTAACAAATTTCTTTCTTATCGAGTTTAGGGCCAGGATACGATGAAAGAATACTATGCGTACGATTATACGCTGTGAATGAAGAACACGTACGGCAAGAATATGACAAAAGATTACGATGTTGGACCAGAATACGATAATGGAATACGATGCGGTACTAAGATGCGGTGAAAGAATACGATGCGTACGATGATACGCTGTGTATGAAGAACACGTACGGCAAGAATGCGACAAAAGATTACGATATTGGACCAGAATACGATAATAGAATACGATGCGGTACTAGGATACAATATAATAATACGTTGTCGGCCCCAAACACGATGGAATATTACGATATGGGATCAGGATACGATGAGAGAAAACGATGCGGTGTCCGTATACGATGAAAGAATACATGTTCCATTAGGATACGATGAAAGTATACGTTGTGAGTCAGTATATTTACAATTCTGTTATTGGCTCTCGGAAGCAAAGTCTTGAGTGGAACTGAGCAAGCAGACAAGTTTGAACAAGAACGTCTTGCTAGATTGGTTCTGAAAGAAGACGGATGCTGCTTGTTGCATCTGTAAACTTATCCTCCAGCTCAAAATTCAATGTATATTTACTTAATTTTATAATTAATCTTAACAATTTGATAAGCAATTTGCCTTTGCCAAAGTTATTTTCAGAGCAAATTCTTGAGTTTTATCTTTTATTGCATGTTTTCGTTGCCCTATGCAGTGAGTTACTGAATGAGGTTCAAGTTTAGATAATAATTCTGAAACGGAAGTAAACATGATGAATGCTTTAATTATTCGAGAATTTTTTATCTAATATTAAGTTAAAGTTGAAGTATTTGCGTGAGTTTTAATGCTCTACCATCAGATCCTGATCCATTAAACGTATCTACCACCAGCCTGAACTTGATCTCAAGAGGGAATTAGTCTTAAAAAAAGATTGTGTGAATTAGCATGCTAATTAAAAAAAATGGAATACAATTCTAAAGAGATATTGTTTTGGTTCATTAAATCAAGTCCGCTGCTCTAGTAAATTTGAACAAACTGACTTTTAATAGAATTTATCATGGAAGTATACGAGATAATCTACTTATAGTTGTTTGCACGTAACATTAATTGGTCCCATGAATGTATCATATATGTTTCACTCAGTACATATGTGGTACAGTTTAGTTGTGTGCAGTGCTCAGTACTTGTGTACGGTGCTATATAAACATGCGGAAGATCTGAATCAGTTTAATTAACTCCGAGTTCCAGCAGAATTTATACGCTGCGCTGAAACAACAGGGAGTGTGTCTGGGCAGCAAGTCTGCGTTGTTACTATGCAGTGAGAATTTTCTGTTGACTATTCATCTATGTTGAACTCAACGGCGAAATTTTCATTTCTTCGTTTACTCAAGTTGACCTGCCATGGGTTTAGTGCCCATCGTTATACCTGCCATGGGTTTAGTACCCGTCGTTATACCTGCTATGGGCTTAATTATTGCCCGTCGATATACCTGCCATGGGTTTAGTACCCGTCGATATACCTGCCTTGGGTTTAGTGCCCGTCGTTATACCTGCTATGGGCTTATTGCCCGTCGATATACCTGCCATGGGTTTAGTACCCGTCGATATACCTGCCATGGGTTTAGTGCCCGTCGATATACCTGCCTTGGGTTTAGTACCCGTCGTTATACCTGCTATGGGCTTATTTCCCGTCGATATACCTGTCATGGGTTTGGTGCCCGTCGATATACCTGCCATGGGTTTAGTGCCCGTCGATATACCTGCCTTGGATTTAGTGCCCGTCGTTATACCTGCTATGGGCTTATTGCCCGTCGATATACCTGTCATGGGTTTGGTGCCCGTCGAAATACCTGCCATGGGTTTAGTGCCCGTCGATATATGTACCTGTCATGGGTTTAGTACCCGTCGATATACCTGCTATGGGTTTAGTGCCCATCGTTATACCTGCCATGGGTTTAGTACCCGCCGATATACCTGTCATGGGTTTAGTACCCGTCGTTATACCTGCCATGGGTTTAGTGCCCGCCGATATACCTGTCATGGGTTTAGTACCCGTCGATATACCTACCATGGGTTTAATGTCAGTCGTTATACCTGCCATGCGTTTAGTACCCGTCGTTATACCTGTCATGGGTTTAGTGCCCGCCGATATACCTGTCATGGGTTTNTATAAGAGACAGTCTATATACCTGCCATGGGTTTAGTGACCGTTTATATACCTGCCATGGGTTTAGTGCCCGTCGTTATACCTGCCATGGGTTTACTGTCCGTCTATATACCTGCATGGGTCTAGTGCCCGTCTATATACCTGCCATTTGTTTAGTGCCCGTCGATATACCTGCCATGGGTTTAGTGCCCGTCGATATACCTACCATGGGTTTAGTGCCCGTCGATATACCTGCCATGGGTTTAGTGCCCGTCGATATACCTGCCATGGGTTTAGTGCCCGTCGATATACCTGCCATGGGTTTAGTGCCCGTCTTTATATCTTCCATGGGTTTAGTTCCCGTCGTTAAACCTGTCATGTATTTCTGGACCGGGTGTTTGCAACAAAGAACAATTTTAAAATGTATAATCTCATAGCATATTAAGAAAACATTCGTGATTACATTTCAACGCTGTTGTGGGAGCTTTTCTAATTTGTTTCGCCTGACAATCACGAGCTTGGGATTATAGACTTTATTTGAGGAGAGACGAAAACGCATCAGATCTGCTCTCTAAAGAGATAGAGTTAAACGCTCAACGTTTAATTCGCGCTTTACTTGGCCATTTATTAGAACGTGATAGTAATTTTAGTTAAATTTCGGACTGAAATGTTGCACAATTGATAGAAAAATGAAGCAGTCCAGCCATTTGAGATTCAACTCGTTTGAAATTTTGAATGATATAAGGGAAATTAAAGTTTTTTTTACATTTGTCCCAGGCCCATTGAACAGCATATACTTGAATCGGGAAATATATTATTTTTACGGGTAAGAGTTTGTCCATATAAATGTTAAATGCTCTACCATAGCTTTGATCTATCAATGCTGGAGGGGAGATTCCCTCGTATTGGTGCCGTGCCCCGAGGGTTAATGAGGGTCTCACCCTCATGCGCTGGCCACTCTAGCACTCAAAGCAACCACAAAAAGAGGGTAACCCAATCTCATGCTGCCCTCGCACTCAGTAATTGATGGCTGAGGGTTGGGAGAGAGGGGAAATAATTTTGAGTATAGATATATCTATTACGCCCTTGGAATAGAATTCCTGAGCTGGTATTACGAGCTTTGCTATTAAAAATCTTCGCGAGTTCGTTAATCCGTCAGAAAATCATGGCGGTTTTTAAAACTAAACCCACTAATTCACAGACGAGAAATTAGACGCTACGTGTACTTAGGCCGCTACGTGTACGTAGGCCGCTACGTGTACTTACGCTGCTACGTGTACTTAGGCTGCTACGTGTACTTAGGCTGCTACGTGTACTTACGCTGCTACGTGTACTTAGGCTGCTACGTGTACTTAGGCTGCTACGTGTACTTAACGAGTTTTGATAGTACGGCACAGGCCCGTATTGAAAGGTCCAGGCGAAGCACTGCACGGTAGCGATAAAAAATACATAAGGAAACCGGGCACCTTATGATATTTCCGTAGAACTTCTATGCTGATGTCAAAACTTTTAATTTATATTGTAATTTATCTATAGCTAATTTTTGATGTGATTAATAATTGTCATTCATTTACTATGATTTTTAATGACTTGACTGTTTTGGCTCGAATTACACCTAGAACTGTATGGAATCGCCTAAGTGAAAAAAAGTTTAGATTCCAGAAAGTTTTCACTGATGAAATTAGTCAAAAAATCTGTTAAAATCTCATGTGATGAGTTTCGAGTACAGGGTTTGTGAGACGTGAACGATCACGTACCTTATTACTTCATTTGTTTCATGACGGTGAAATTTGCACGGTATCTTGCGTGGTTACATGTTCATGCATGGCCCAGTGGTTACAGGTAACATGTGACACGGACAAGTGGTTACAGTTCAGAGTACCAAGATTGGAGCAGAGAGGCACGGGTTCGATCCCAGCTCTGTGCGCCAGTTTCTGGTCAGAATCGGCGAGGAGGCCGGGCGGTTAAGCGCAGTAGAATCGTAGCAGTGAGTTGCGAGTTAGAGACCGCAAAATGCTGTGGATGTTCTGTGATGTTAAGAATCGACGACAGGCCTACGGCCTGATAGACGCTGAAAACGCTATTATAATTATTATTATTAATCGTGTTTATTACGTTGAGTCCAGTATTGAGTCCGTAACCTACCGTTAGGTTACGGGGTCTTTTTTCCGGACAAATTCCGCGATTTAGGTTTTTTTTTCTATTGCGTCTTTCGACAAAAATTTATCATGGCAGTACTACCTCATTAAATTTCAAAAAGTATGGAAAAGAGGAAAGTTTAATTTTTACCGGAAACTACAAATTTAGTAGTATATTTTTGAATTTTAGAACTTTTGATCCGCGGACTTGGCCTTTTTTTCAAGCCATCTGCCAGCGCTGGTGTGTCGTGCCGCATAAAACGTGTTAAATCCGCCACGAAGACATAATGTTCGGTTCTGATAAATTCATTAAAAATTCTACTATGAATTCCTGATTAAATTGAAGTATTTATCAATAAGTGAGATTAAGAAAGTGAGATGAAATATTGTAGACAATAAACTTAAGATCTTGAAGACACAGCATGAGCATCTTATGGGTAGAATTAATGTTATTGCTACGTATATGGGAAAAATTACTCAAAATATTGTCCGAGCGACTCAAAAAACCAGTCTGCAAAATACTCTTTCAGTGCCATCGAAAAAGCGAGTGTATTTGCTGAAGACCAGCAACGTCATTAGGCCTATTTTAGGAATACTTCAGCCCCCTAAAATATTTTTAATCTCCGCAAATAAATTTCTGTTCATTTATGAGAATTAATACTTTTTTAATACTGCTAAGTTCATCATAAGGTTTCAAATATGTTTGTAATGTTGTAAAAACCCTTAATTTGGTGTATTTTTTGTTGTACTGTCCTAAAGATTTAAACTAATTTTGAACCTAAGCGTTCAGAGGTTTCCTAAAATCTAGTGCTTGGCGCTCCGGCTAATAATTTAGGGATGAAATTCTAGAAACGCGTCTTGTATCTTCGGCGGACTAAGAATTATCTGGAAGATCTCTTGCCTAGAAGCTTTGGGAGCCTCGAGTCTTTTGATCCTAGTACGAAAAACACAACCTGTATTGAGTGAATCGAACCCTACTTGAAATCGAAAAAAAATCTTCTTTAAAATTCAGAGTTGACTTCATGGGGGCATTGATAGCTCAAAGTAATACCTGCTGAAACCAATTCAGTTTGTAAACCAGCCAGTTCTTTAAAGAGATAAGGCAAACAAGATTTGCTTCCATTCAACTGTTCTGTTCTAAAAGGCTAGTCATCAAAAGCTCTGCCGATAGCAAAATAATCCTGATAGCTCGGTCTGGCATCGGCAGGACGCAAGGCGCCAGGGCTTCGGGTCGCATTTGACGGCTCTGAAAAAGCCTTATTTAACTGCGGGTGCTTCATTTAACGGCTAAAAAGGAGCCTTATTTAACTGCGGGTGCTTCATATAACGGCTAAGCAGGAGCCTTATTTAACTGCGGGCGCTTCACTTAACTGCTGTGAAGGAGCCTTATTCAACTGCGGGTGCTTCATTTAACGGCTATGAAGGAGCCTTATTTAACTGCGGGTGCTTCATTTAACGGCTAAGAAGGAAAGATGAAACTAAGCACGTAACTGCAGCACAACTCAAGTAGAAACTATATTTAAAATGCTCAGCAGCTAATTACCTTGTATCTAATTAGTGAAGGAACTCCCCCACCCGCCCTCTTTAAAGAGCCGTCATGTAAGTAAAAATTCACGTACAGGGATCGCAATGGTACCGTTCGATAGGGCAGAATGTTTTAAGATGATACTAAAAACCGAAAATGCCAAATCCGAAAATTTTAGGGTGAACCTCCCCCTTAATTAATGGCTAAAAAGAGCCTTATTTAATTGCGGGTTCTTCATTTAACTGCTGTGGAGAAGCCTTATTTAATTGAGAGTGTTTCATTTAACTGCTGTGAAGAAACCTTATTTAAATGAGAGTGCTTCATTTAACGGCTAAGATGAAGCCTTAGTTGACTGCGGGTGCTCCATTAAGAGGCTAAGAAGGAGTCTTACTTAACTGCGAGTGCTTCATTTAACTGCTGTGAAGCACCCGCAGCCGTATTTAACTGCGGAATTAAGCCTTACCCAGCTGTTGGTGCATTTCATGCGAGTAACCGCACTCTCATTTTCATGAGCTTTCTTACTTATTTTGAGAGTCACGATGCTAGTGATGTAGTGTCTGAAGACGAAGTATCTGATGTCGTGGTATCTGATGACACGGTTTTCGATGATGGATCGTCCAGCTCAGTACTATGTTGTGAGTAATCTGATTCTGTAGCATCAGATGATGCGACTAGTCATCGTCGCAGTATGAAAGTTTGCGATAGTCGGACTCGGCTTGACGTCACCGGAGGTCACGGTTCTTCAGTAACCATGAGATTTATCATAATTAAAAAGCTATTTTAGATGTACGTAGACGGAGCAATTATTATTTATAGAAAGGGAATTTTCAATTTTCAGTAGGCTAACTGCACAATTTCTGGCAACTATTAGAAGGATGACTACAGAATTATTAACAACCGGGCGGAAGGTTGAGAGCAGTTATTAACAGGTTTCTAAAGGATGGCGTCATCATTATTAACAGCCTTTCAAAGAAGGTTGACGTCAGCATTAATAACTGGTTTCTGAAGGTTGACGTCAGCATTATTAACAGCCTTTCAGACCGCTGGCCGCCAATGAGTCGGTCTTGAATCAGCCTCGCATTATTTCAACTTTCCTGGTTTCTGATTGAAATAAAATTATTTTAATTCAGGATGATTTTCTGGTTTATAAGAATAAATTGGATTATATTGGATTATACGCAAAGAATAAATTGGATTATGATAAAGTACTAAAGTAATTATCAGGTTTAATGTTATTTAATAACTTTGACGAAAATATTTTTCTTTAGTACTTATTAATCTATTACAAATCAATGTTTGTTGAACTGCATGTTTCAACTTCATTATACGTTCAAAATTCCATGTCTGGAATTGGAATTAATTCTTTGCCACCATGAAAATTATTAAATAAACACCATTGAACACAATAGATTGAATTAACAGTTATTGGTTCTTCTCGACTGATGCGTCACTACTTTTCATTCTCTGGCACAAATCTTGTCTCAAAACACTCCTAGTAATCGTTATATATACGATTATGCCAATATATTATGGCTAAAATATAAATCCTCGGTCTGTAGATATTGTCGTTATGAATAATTATTGACAATTGTGAAGCCTAAATTTTTTAACTTACGCTCAATTCTTGATTGCGGTAATGTTCTTATACCGTAGTACAGTTTTCTAGTGATTGCAACCAATATTATTATTTCCCTGCTGATTAGCGATGTATCGCACTGCTCTATATTTTCCGTGTATTGCTTTCTACATCAATACAGCCAATATTCTTTAGCTGAATCATTTCACATCATAAATTTACCTCCAATATCCTCCGTCTTCTTGCCAGTACCCGAGCCGCGGCCTCAGGCTGCCCATATACTCGCAGTCATATCGTCAGCTTCGCATTTCTTTGATGGCTTCTTTGAAGCCCATGGGATTTTCTGCCTGCAATTTTGTTGGCATTTAACACCGCCTGATAACGACTGGAGGCGCAGTAATACGGACAATTTCGCTGCTTCCCGTGTTACTACCGGCGTGGCTTCGGCGCTCCAGGAAAGTGATGGACGCTTTTAGCGAATTGCAGCGGACCGCTTGGAATTGTTATTGTTGGATTGTGACACAACGTCGGGCTGGTCGGCCGTGTCTGAAGAAGGTGAAGTTTGACGGATGGTTCCATATTGGCTGATGGAAACGGTTAATTAATAAATTAAATGATGAATAATTATTTAAAAACTAAGAAAATGGGTGTGAAAATAACAGTGAAAACTGAAAAAAGACTAACCTGGTACGGTACATGCTTTAAATTCGAATAATTCTTGATATAAGAAATACCATTCCAACTCCAAAAAAAAATTGGCAAACCAATCGGTGTTCGGAGTACTGAATGACGTCATATTGACTTGGTAGAATGGGGGGTGGAAAAGCTGGTAAAAGCGGGTGTGAATCATACGACCCTTTACATTGGTGAATGGGTAATTTATGAATAATGCGACCCTTTTTAATCCTGATCTTGCCCACCCGACCTGGTGAATGATACGACCCACTTTGTCCCTGATCTTACCCACTTGAACTGGTGAATAATGCGACCCTTTTTGTCCCTGATCTTACCTACTCGAGCTGGTGAATAATGCAATTCTTTTTTTTCCCCTGATCTTAGCCACTCTTACCCAGTTTCTTTATAAAAGAGACACATGATTGTTTTTACCTAGCCCCAGGGTATTAGGCTTCTAACCCGAACCCTTATTCGAACCCTAACCATACCCTTACGTCTTAATTAAATGCGCCAACCGACCCATACTAGACCGTATATATTGTGGCAAAGTGGGTAAAAGCGGGTAGACTGAGTGGGTAAAGACGGCCTGAAGTTTTTGAGTTGATGTTTATACGTTTGTGAAACTTTTCATCTATTTATTTCAGCACTTCTGTGTTTTTATTTCAGCCTATCGGAAAGATGATACCGGACTAATTTCTTGTATATCTTTTTGATAATAAATATAATTTTTTATTGCATACAACAAATGTGGTTCTTTTCAATAAATTTTTTCCTAAATTCAGCTTCTTTAAAACAAACTTCATCTCGTCATTATGTAAGAAAATTCTTGATATAAATGTTTCATAATCAGTGCTC
>NW_025940121.1:0-529 GCF_000764305.2 Hyalella azteca
ATTGCCATTGGAAATTGGAAATTTTATTTTGGTTATTTACAGACAGATAACTTTGAAACTTGGTACACATATGTAAAAAATAAATCTAAGACTTTTGTTCATGTGAATTTTTTGAAAAAATAAAAAAAAAACATTAAATTATTAGAAAACCAATGTTTTTTAAGGGCGACTTGAAAGTCCAATTTGGCGGTAAAGGGTTATTTCATAAGTAGGAAAACTACAATGTCTTGTAGCTGTGAAAAATTATTTTGGCTGCTTACATTTTTTCAGAGTTATCAAGTTCTTTGCAGAGAAAAAGTATACGTAGCCATAAAATTTCAAATTCACTTTAAATAAAATTATTTCAATCAAAATTTTGTTGGTAAAATATAGCTTTTCTTACATACTTGAAACGAAGTGATTCATTTTAGTTGTTGAGCATTCATTGTAATAGGTACATAATTTGAATAGAAGTTTTCAATCTTTTTGCAAAGTGATTTTTAAATAGCCCTATTGAATCTATATGTTTACAAATAAGTATGAAAACCTT
>NW_025940122.1:0-1242 GCF_000764305.2 Hyalella azteca
CCGCAAACTCACCATTAAGGAGCAGTGAAATTGCCTTGGAACAGGAGAATGCAGGAGAACCAGTGTAGTTTGGCAAGCAGGTATAAGGTGACTTCAAGCAAAGGATGCAGGCATTGATGAAGTTAGGTAGTTAGGCATAAGTTTAACAAACCATGCTGGTGTGTTATGAATGCAATGAAGCTTTACACTGACAAATGTTGGCTGTGAGTAATTGGTTAGGCCAATAACAAGGATATAAGTCTGAAACAAACACAGAAAGAAAGAAACACAAACAGTATTAACAACAAAGTTAATGAAAACCACTCCTTCCTATAAAAGAAAGCAATAAAAGGTTGCATGATCTAAAATGTCATGATAAATCATAGGCCTAGCAATGAAAGTTATGCAAGAGACTGGAAGTTTAATAAGAAAGCTAAGAGGGGCAGTCTGCTCCTCTTCAACGGAATTACCTACGATGTCGGAATATACCGCGTTTACCCTAAATACACCATATTAGGTACAACACTTTAACTTGGTTTGAGGACATAGCAAGAAATGAATGGCTATAAAAAGATCACCGTATGTGCAACTCAAGTTCTGATTGGTTTACATTGCTCTCAAAACACCACAATAGGCCTAGGTACGCGCCAGCAATGATGAAATACAAACTGTTGCCATATTTATTTAAAAGCCTTTACAATTGAAAATCTACAAAATCGCTGAATTCTGACGCTGTGAAGCTCAAGCTGTGTGTGACTAAATTTGTCATATTATGAGACTAATTCTGACGTCACTGAAATGCATGGTGTGATGTTGGTAGACTTGCGGACAGAGCGCTTCAAAACTGTAATTCGTAATTCCGTTGCCCTGTATGAGCTCCATTGAAATACGACACAGCTCGGAACGAGCTGTGTGTGCCTAATTCCAAGCTGTATTGGAATTAGTTTTTACAACACTTCTCTTTAACTTCACTTCTTGTTTGTCTGTCTGCTACAAATCTTGTAATCGAAATTTAACACACTTCTACTTATCCTATCGATCTGAAATTTTGCATACTTATTAAAAGTTGGAGACAATGCATGAATCAAATGTCAAAATGAATGATTTTAAAAAGTAAAAAAAAAATTTTTTTCGATATTAAAAAATCGAAAAAATAATTTTGTCAGCTACAAATCTTATAATTGATATTTGACACACTTTTATGTGTCTAATTGATCTGAAATTTTGCACACTTGTGTGAAATCAGAGGCAATGCATGAATCA
>NW_025940123.1:0-1119 GCF_000764305.2 Hyalella azteca
TATTTGAGAAGGTCAAGCGTCGTGCAATATCCGTGACTGGCGGTCTTCAGGATCGAAGAGCTGCAGCAGCCGCCGCAATGAAGTTCTCATTTGCGACGACTAGCCTTCGTCAATAATGCCCATGCATTTTTATAAATGTTCATTGTTCGTTTATTTCTGCTATAAGTTGTTCATTTTATTTCTGCAATACGCTGAGTTTGTGCAAGGCGTTGTTATATCAAATTACCAAATTTTGCAAAGCAATAAATTTTAAGCACCATTTCGTGTGGACCACGGTCTGCCGCAATGTAGTCAGTTCCTATGCAGTAGTTGAAACACTCTGTGAGAAATTAATGGGCATGTTGACTGAATGGTGATACCGTTTCTGTATGCAGCATTGATACGCCCATTTATCAAGCCAAACTCGTTCTGCATGATCCACGCAAGTGCACAAAATGGATCACTATCTCGTCAAATCATCACTTTTTAATTTAACTGAAGTCTCGGCACGAGTGATAAGATGCACTCGCTTGAAGGACTTCTGTCGCATCGACATTGAACTATCACGCAACAATTGAATCATTTTCATTAACAGTGAAATTCAATAATGGGACTCATTTTTCCACTGCTGCTCACCATAACGTTGGGACTCGTGCAACAAGCAATATGTTACAATTGTTATTTAACATCTTAACGTTATGTTATTTAACATCTTAACGATTTGAAATCCTAAATGCTTTGCTTGTTACCCTACTTTATGAATTAACTTGCATGATGGAAAAGTTTTTTTGTGAAATCGTTTGTTTCGTAACCAAATATTCACATGGATGCTGTCAATAGAGAATTATTCCTGGCATTTTTTGTGCGTTTTTCACCGAAAAATGCAGCATATTTTGCCCGTAAATGTGCAGCATCGAAATACTTGAAATATAATATTTTATTGTACTACCTATTCTTATTTGACTGGAGTTGAGTCGAGTCCATCGAAATGCTTGAAATGATAATTTAAGATACTATTTATTTGTATTATTTGTAATAATATTTAAATATGACAGAGCAATGCAAGTCCGGCAAGGGCGGCAGAAGTTACCAGAAGCTGCCCCGCCACATGCAGCGCAGGGCGCTCTCCTCCAACCCCAA